>NW_019384392.1:896140-905371 GCF_000671375.1 Centruroides sculpturatus | reverse complement strand
TGTGATTTATTTTAAAAAAGATCTTATGGTAATTCTTAGAAAAAAATTAATGAAATACTACACAAAATAAACAGTGAAGTATGTTTTGTTGGTTTGTAAAAAAATGCTTATTACAAAATCTGACTTCAATTTTCTTTTTTGTACAAATGTTTGAGGTCCCTTGAAAGTCGAGGCTTTTTACTTGTAAATCCGGCCCTGATGGGACAATGTCAAAGCTGATGTTTTTTTAACACAAAGGGCACAAATATGTATAGAACAATCTCACTCATTTGTTTCGATACCACATAATGATGTGTCCCGCTAACAATAATTGTTCTCCTTCTATAAAATTTCTCAATAAACAGCTACAGGCAGCATATATCATTATATCGGACAGTAATATATGATTAATTTTACATTACTAATTACAAGCGATCCAGATAAAGTAGCCATTTTGTAAAAATGCAGCGCCCTCTATAGTTCATGAAAAACGCAAATTATTACAATGGTAAGAAAAATAGCAATTCATTGTCATTTACAAAATATTTCTTTATATTTTATCAATTAAAATGATTAAATTTTTAATACAGTAAAACCTGTGTATACTGAAATCTCATGGTACAAAATTATTTTTTATATTTTGGCAAATTTCCATTTTATTCAGGTTCTGTTTTAGACAGGTCATACTGTATTTTAAAAAGATTGATTATAACTTTTAAAATAATTTAATGGAAAAAAAGATCAGAAACAATAGCATGCATATTTATATGCTGCTTATTTCTGTCATTATTTAATTCAACACTTTTATTGTTTAGTACAAAACTGCATTCAAATAAATATAAATTTTAGGAATTCTAAGGAAATAGTTTTCACATTTAAAGTAGAAATCTCAGGCATTTAGATAATCTTTTAAACATTCAATTACTTTAGTGAATTATTTCTAGCTTTATATTATGTTCAAGGTTATACTTAATATATGTACCAATGATTATTTTAAAAACTTTACTGATAAATTATTATTTCTGACAAATTGAGTTTTGAGTCATTTAAAATTCAAAATTTATAAGAGGAAATAAAAGGAACTGTTAGTAAATACTTACTATAGATTTCAAACCTTGTACAACTTTTGGTTTTTCTCCTTTTGGTTTTCTATAAATTTAAAATATGAAACAGCATTTCAGTAATTAATTATAACTATAATTCATGCCTTAAAAACAATTCTTTTACATTTAACTGCACAACACTGAGATGTATATAAAAAGTATGACTCACCAACCAATTAACCGGTGTGAATAACTTGACAACGACATTTAATTTTCAATCATATTTTGAGGCGAATGCATGCGCAGAAGTTCTCTGCATTCCAACTCAACATAATGTTTGACATTTTTTAAACATCTTATGGAAAACGCATGCACATACCATATTTGAAATCTGTACCATTCAATTTATATTCGAATGTCAATGGCCAGCCTATTTGAATTAAGATTGTTAAGAATTAAGATTAAGAAGTGCCCAGAAGGAGTAATTAACGTTCATCACTTAAACATTATTCACACTGGCTAATTGGTTGGTGAGTTGTATGTTTTACAATTCTTTTATATCTAAAAAACAATAAAATTACTTCATATATAATATATATCACTAAAAAATTTCATTTTTTTAACTTAATTATATTTATTAACTTTTTTATAATATATATTGTCTTTTAAAAATAATTAGACAATTTAATTTATTTACATTTTCAAAAAAAAATGCTTACTGATGATAATTATCAAAAATTGTCCTTAAAAATATATAATTTTTTTATTGAGTGTTGATCTCTAAATAAAGTTTTAAAGATTTTTGAATTTACAGATATTTTCGTTTTCTGAATTGAATAACAAATAATGATATTTCATCTGCAAGATCATTGGTTATGGACTTTAAGCAAAAGTACAGATCATAAGCTACATACAGTTCCTAAATACCAGTAATGTAGCTCATGCAGGAAATTCAATCATTCAAAAATAAATAAATAACATTACTACTTTTGCAAAAATGATAACATCTTAGAATGATTATGATTTGTTAGATCACATCACCGAAACCTGATTAATGTGTGAGATAAGGCAACTGCCCCTCAAGTGGCAAAGTGTTCAAAAGGAGAAAAAATAAATAAAAATAATAAGCCTAGTTCAGTGAAATCCAGTAAATGTACTTTAAAGTTGTTTATAAACAGTTCATACAAAAGTGTCAGTGTTAAGTTTACAGGACCATCAAAAGCTTGGTACGGGACCCTTTTGCTTTTTTTCACGAACAAATAAATATAGAGGATGTTTCTTTATTAATAAATAAAACTCTTATTAAAAATAGCATTCTTTTATAGGAATAGACCCACCACTACAAACCCCTAAGTTTATTCCAGGCCCAGGCAAAACTTCCCAGCTTATCACTTTGAGTTTCCCACATTCTGTTTAGAGGGGCTTTCTATTGGCAACTATTCTGGAAGCAGGGATAACAAAAATCAGTTTTACCACAGTTGCAAATTACCATTGAGCCACCCCTGCCTATCACATTAATGTTCTTGAAACAAACAAGCCTAATATGACTAAAACTCAAAAATACAATTGTAACAACACAGTATTGTATTACATTGCCAAATCATCTATTTTCTTTTTCACTTTATTTTTAAATATGTACATATTTAAGCAAATACTATTATCCCAGCTATTACTGATGTTCATTAAAGTAAATACCTTTATAACATATCTACCTGGCTATCCCAATATAGATTTCTGACTTTGGAGATATTTTAATGAAAAAATATTTTAAAATAGTTTAACTCCAAAAGAATTATATTGTATTAATGTAACTATTATTTCAAAAGATATATTTCAGAAATATTTAATACAGAAATTAATAGTATTATATTCATACAAATATTAGTAGTATTATAATGAAGCTATTACCTATTTAGAATAATGTATATACTTTCAATACAAATTATTAAATAAATCACAATTTCTGAACACAGTAAGAAATATTTCTTTATAAAATTGAATAATAATTGATAAATTTGTAAATATTTTATTTAAAATATTTGTTATTTTTGAAAGATCTTATAAATATAATAGGAGATCCTGACTGTGTTGCAGTTTATAATAGTTCTTCATGTAAATAATGTTTATCTTATAATATATACGTATATCGATTAAATAACCATAAATAATGCATAGTAAATTAATAGTAATAAATATTTTGAAAATATACAGATGGTGCAATTATTAGGCTGTTCACACATCATGGTGTCTGAACACCTAATAATTGCACCATCTGCCTATTTTTAAATTGGCCACATTCACTGAATAGTCAGTGAGTATATTGGTTAATATAGATTTTTAATATTACTGTACACAAACATAAAGGAATATATGCATAGATTTGTATGCTAACTTTAATAATAGAATTTATCATATAGTTTTATGTTTAATTCTGAACTTGCTTTGAAAATATTTTATGTGCATCTCAGAGTGGGTAACTAGCATTTTCTTATATATATATATATATATATAAATGAACGTGTGTGTCCCTATATTTCACTTTTTAGNCTGTCCATAATATGATAAATATAAAAAATTATATTTCAGAAAATTCAAGTAAATTTTATTTTCCTGAATTGAAGATTTTATTGTAATATTTATGAGCAAATAAAAATACATTGGGGATTTTTCAATTTCCAAAAGATAAATCTCATTTAAGGGAAACATATAACCTTCTCTTGATGTTATGCACAACTGAACTTGTTTTGTCTCACATAATATTACTAATTCCAATTCCACTCGTTCTTGATTTAGTTCAACAGCAAGCTGCATATAATTTATTACCTTCTAATTATGAAATTTTCTAACTAATCTATTTTGTATTAAAATTCAAGTTTTATTTGTTTATGTTATTAAAATAGTGAGTTTTGTATTTAAATGTATAAAAATCAGTAAAAGATTTATCCTGGTTTGTTCTCTTGATTATTAATATTGGCAGCTGAAATATGTCAATAACAAACAAAAGCAGATACAGTGGGTGATCAGTTAACAAACAAATCGGATAACAAACACTTTCGCAAAAGATTTTTATGTTCGGACAACGAACACCTAATCGGATAACAAACACCTCACAGAACAAACACAAGAAGAAGCAATGTAAAATAATAAATACAGATTGGTCTTTCCTTGTCTTCGGACAACAATTCAAAACTTTTTGGAGCACGGGAGACATCGACATCAATGCTCAATCCGGTATATACTGATTGGATAGTATTCCTCCAAACTTTGAAACTCTTCTTTGTAATTCCAGCCTTTTATTTTTCTGACAGAAACAATTCCTTTATAGTATTCGAGAGACTGTCAGGCGGGCACTCGTTAAGTTTTGCATCAGTTTTTATTTTCGAAAGGTGAAAGTATAATAGCAAAGGTAGAGAGTGGGCAGAAGATGTCTGATGTTGCTGGGCAGTATGGCTCAAACAGGTCTACAGTAGGCCACAGTTTAATCTTATCTAAGAAAGATACTGTATAATCAAGAAGACTCAAGCAGCTAAAGGAGTAACAAAAATCACATCTGAGAAATAAAGAACGTTGAAGAGCTCATAATAAACCTGAAACTAATCTGACGACAGAAGAATGCCAAGAACTCTTCAATAAAGAACACCAAGAAACTCGGTGAGATGTGTTTTCTTCTGAAAAAGAGAATTAATGTTGATATCTGCTATTAAACATTTTTTTTGAAGAAGTGGGATGATGTCAGAACGACGGTCTTAGAATGGCATCCAAACCAAGTTGAGGTTAATAGGCTTAGGGATCTCTACAATTACAATGTTATTAATTACTTCTGAAAAATCCTGGAGAAGAAAGAAAAACAATTGACATTGGACAGATTCTTTAACCCTCACAAACAGAGAAAGCATGACTAATAAAAATGCAAGACTGTGTATATATGTATTTTTACTATTACATATAAATAAACATAATAAATAAAAACCATAAAAATAAAATATCCAAAAAATAAAAAAGTATATATTTTTTATTGTTTTGGAGTCTCTGGAACGAATTAATCAAATTTCCATAAAAACCTATTATAAATCAATAATTGGTTAACGAACAATTCAGATAATGAACAGTCTTGGAACGGATTATGTTCATTAATCGATCACCCACTGTATAATTAAAAAATAGCTCTCAATTATGGAAGTACATTAGAATAAAAAAATAAGGATACAACAAAATTAAAAAAAAACTGAAAATATTCTAAATAATCATATTAATTATAAAACTAATATATCTTTTAGATACATTAGTTTTATAATTAATATGATGAGTTTTATATGATTAATATGATTTTATATAATTAATATGATTAGTTTTATAATTAATATAATTATAATTAATATGATGTATCTAAAAGACTACTGTATAAAACTAATGTATCTAAAAGATACATTAGTTTTAGTCTGAATTTAAAACTGTATTATTTATATCAAAATTTATGATAATTTGAAATTCCTTATATTTAATGGTCATATGGTAATTAAGTTATGTATTAAAATGGTTGATACATAAAAGTAATCCAAAAGCCAATGAACTACTTTGAAGTAAATATTATTGTAGTTTCTAGTGTATATAGTGAGATCCTTCATACTCAATGAATAATTTACATTTTAGTATACTATTATGAATTTTCAAGTACAGCATTTTTCATTGTCATAATTTGAGTAACTTAAACTGAGTAACAATCTAAGATTAACTAAGTCCAAGCTGAATTTTAATTTCATAATAAATTGATCATATCTTGATTTGATTCACAATTATTGAGTCAAAAAAAATGTTATAAAATAATTGAACTGGATGTTCTTTGTTAATACTAGCGTTATTACTAATATCAATAAAACATTTTGAGTATACTTTTCTTTCCATAGATTTTTTACATAAATGCATGAACAACTTAATTGAAAATACTCCACTTAAAACTTTCCCTTATTCACAAACAGAAAAATGTTAAAACTTGGACAATTCTTAAAATTTTCATTGTTGAAATCATTAAGCTTATTCTACTTTAAATTTTTAATAAAAATTACAATAATTCAAAAATACTTTTCATTTTTTAGATAAAATTTTTGAGAATTTGTGAACTTGGTTCTTAAAATTTACAAATAGTAAAATGTGATATTTGTATGGTATATTGTGTGTATTTAAAAAAATTAGCTGAAAACAATCCAAGAAAATATTATTTTCATGAATTTCATATCTAATTTATAATCAATTTATAATCTACTTAGCAATCAAGTTTAATTGATATATGATTTATTATAACTATTCTTAAGACTTGACTTTACCTTTAACCTCCTTGAATGTGTATTAATGATTAAATATGCAGTATTATTACAGAAAATCATCTTTAAAGGAAATACTAGTATAATATATTAAAAACAATATCTTTTCATATTCCCATAAAATATTCAATGCTTATCTTTTGTAGATTATATTATTCTATGTAAATTCTATCTACATCAAAGTTTCAGTTAGCATCAGCAGAATATAGAGAATCTGTTTTCACAAATAATACTTTCATCTATATATTTCAAATTTAATCATTTACACAGCACTATTTGTAAAGTAGTATTAAAGTGAATGTATTTAATTTGAAATCTTACCTATACCAAGTCACTGTAGCTTTGACCTTTGAATCAATTTTACAGAAAAATTCAGCTGATTTTCCTGATTCCACACTCTAGCAAAGATTAAAGGAAAAAACTATTAATTTCATAAAACAAAACAAAAAATATTTTAAAATAAAATTATAAAAAACATTTTAATAAAACATTTTATTGTAAATATTTATAGAATTATATTTTAAGATATATTTTTCTCTTAACTTATATTTTTTAAATAAAATTTATTTAAAAATTATAAGTTAGAGTCCTTCCCAGAGTCCTTAAGGTGGAATGAGTTAAAAATTAAAAATANGACCCCCCTATAAGATATAGATACGTTCCAATTTATTAGGAATCCGATTTCTTACAAGTCGTTCCAATCACAGCCCGACACGTGTCAAGTTTACGGACTACGGCTGATTGAAAGGTTTTCTTCCATAAAATTAATCGATTCTACACTAATCTGACTCAACATTTCCAAAATACGTATATTTTTTCATAGTTTTATAGGAATCGTAATTATAGGGACCGTAATTATAGGGGGGTCGACTGTACTTCCTATCTAGTAATCCTGCTAAGGTTCAAAATGTTGGTTCATCACTCCTAGAAGTTCAGATATTGATATAATGCAAAATAGACACACTAATACACTCGCATAGTCAGGCACACACGTTCATACTTACATTCACAGACACTCGCGCTCTCACACAGCTACAGACTTTTATAAGTTTTGGGTTCCTGAGTCGAGAAATGCAAGAAAGAAAGAAAAAAAAACCCGAAAATGGGCAATATTTGACCAATTACCATACTTTCCCTATGCTATATTTTATAACAGCTAGGAAAATGAAAATACAGTATCCGGCAAACTAATGAACTTAAAATTTATTTCTAAATATACATACAATTCTTTTAAATAAATGTTCACTTACATTTGACCATTAGCAGCAGAATATAGTGCTGCATCTCCACTTCCATCAACATACTGTACATATGCAGGATGAACAGGCTGTGCTGATTGAAGTGTGACAGTACCCTGATTCTGATTTTCTTCTGAAACTATAATTATAATAACTTAAAACAATTACATAATCACTACAAAAAATGTGGATGAAGATGAAATAGTAATAAAAAATAGATAAATAATATCTTTATTGAAATGAAAATTTTAATAAAAATAAATCTTTCTGATGAATTATCTAGTTATGTTTTATAATTTTTTACATTTATAAAAAAAAAACTTGAATATAAAACACAAATAAAACGAGACAGATGACATAAATAAAATCTTAAATTATAAAAATTGTATATATCTAAAATTAATTATTTAAAACGATGGAGTCAGATTATTTTATCAAATTCTTATGTAATTGTATTGTAGAAAAATACACAAAAAATCAATTTTTCTTTCTGTTCTGACTTACAAAGGGTGGATAACTTCAAAACTCTAAAACATAATGTAAATAATGAAATAAAAGTTAAAAGTAAAAAAAGTTTAAAGGCAAACCCAAGTGCAGAGAAAACACTTTATTACGTCGATAAATTCCCTAATTTATCAATATAAGAATTCAATAAAAATTGTTTTGAGTTCTAAAAGTTGAGTTATTTAAAAAATCCAAAGTTAGAGAAACAAACATATCAATAAAAAAATATATCAGCTTGGGGTCAACATCTAAACCCCCTCATCCACAATGAATACATTTTATTTAGAGTTGGGGTTACTTACTGACCCTCCCTCATCTGGATTTTCATGGTACACTTTTAGCTTTTGGATGCAATTGTTAATTCAAATATCAAACAAGATTCTTTCATCAGTCTATTAAGGCTAAATAATTATTAAGTAATTTGGCTGAAGGTAGGTAGTTAGCTATCATCTCTCATTAAATCTAATAATGATATATGAATCAATTTTAATTTGATTTATTTATAATTATTAAATTTAGCTAGAGACGAAGGCCTAATTAATAACCTAATACAGGAATCTGGCTGTTTGTTTGAAATTTGAAGAGCTTAAGTGTATTTTAATTATTCAAATATAATTTAAAATTGAATGAAAGAAAATTTGTATAGAAAAAGTTTTATATAATGTTGATGTTATATTGTGGCCGTCGGCCATAGTATTGTATAAAATATATTAATTTTAGTTAGTTTTAAGTTTCTTTGTTCCTTTATTTCTGACTTTTCTAGAACCTTCCTTTCCAACCTTTTCCCTTGGGTGGGATTAACAATCCCAAGAAATGGGAATGGAACAAAGGGTGAAGTGGGACCCTAAGGCAAAAAAGAACAAAGGAAAGAGCAGTCGAGGTGGAACTCTCGAGGAGGACTGACGAGAGAAGGTAGTGCTCTGGATCGCGTGTGAGACGATCGGAGACTACGAAGCTAAAGGAGAAGTCTGGGCTCGAAGTCCGTAGAATAAGGACGGAGAAGTGGTGTAGCGTCAGATTGAGTGTAAAACAATTAGAAGCTACGAGGAGCCAGCGAATCGATAGGAAGAAACTCTTATAATAGAATTTTAGAGGAAGCCATCGAAAGAATCGTACGAAAAGACATAAAGGAAGGACGAGAGACAACGT
>NW_019384392.1:887619-890016 GCF_000671375.1 Centruroides sculpturatus | reverse complement strand
TTATAAGTTAGAGTCCTTCCCAGAGTCCTTAAGGAGGAATGAGTTAAAAATTAAAAATAAAAATTATTTATAAATAAATATATTTTATTCAAAATAAATAAAACAAAAAACTGACATTACAATATATTAAAATACATTAAATAATTTTAAAACCTCTGGTGACTTTAAAACAAGCTGTTTCAACAAGAGTTTAAGTTTATAACAAATACACCCAACTTGATAATTAACAGTCACATGCAAATGAGGGGTCATCTTGTGACTCCAACTCATATTTTTGTTTATATTATAAACAAATATTAATTTTGGAATTTCAGTTTTTTTACTTTTATCCCCTATGGTTTGTGAATACTTTAAAGTATATTTGACAAAAATTCAATAATTATAGTGGTTCCTATAAAAAAAAATATCTGATGCTGCATGATGGATTGTAGCTCTCGTGTGAATATTATATTATTTTGATTTGAGGAATTGTAATCCTGACTATAGTAGTAACTATAAAATCTATTTAGTGTATTTATTAAGTGAGAAGCCAGAGATTATTCATTATTATAATTCAACCAAAGCAGGTGTTGATACACTTGACAAATGTATTAGAACATATAGTTGTCAGCGTGGGACAAGAAGATGGCCAATGGCTGTGTTTTTTAATTTGATTTATCTAGTTGCTTATAATTCATATGTGCTTTATTGCCAGGTAAATGAAACTTGGACCAAGAAATATCCAAAACGTGAATCAGGTTGAAAAGTTTTTTTAAAGAGTCTAGGCAAATTATTATGCCAGATCAACATGAAATACAGATATGAACATTCCCAAGGTTTACATAGCATTTCGGTATCAGCACTAAAAGTATTTAGCATTGAATGCAATCAAGTAGGAGAAATTTCAAGAGAGACAGTTCAAACAGAACCAAAAGGTAGAGCACCAAGAAATGCTACTAAAAGTATTCCTAAAAAAAGAGATGCTTTCTATGTCCAAGATCAGAAGACAGAAAATATATGAAATCTTGCACAAAGTGCGTAAAATACATTTGCCCTAGACATACATCGAAAGAGGAACGCTGTACTTTTAGAACATGTACTGAGTGTAATTAATTTAATTTTATAAAAATTATTTTCAACAATAAAAATTGTATATATCTAAAATTAATTATTTAAAACGATAGAGTCAGATTATTTTATCAAATTCTTATGTAATTGTATTGTAGAAAAATACACAAAAAATCAATTTTTCTTTCTGTTCTGACTTACAAAGGGTGGATAACTTCAAAACTCTAAAACATAATGTAAATAATGAAATAAAAGTTAAAAGTAAAAAAAGTTTAAAGGCAAACCCAAGTGCAGAGAAAACACTTTATTACGTCGATAAATTCCCTAATTTATCAATATAAGAATTCAATAAAAATTGTTTTGAGTTCTAAAAGTTGAGTTATTTAAAAAATCCAAAGTTAGAGAAACAAACATATCAATAAAAAAATATATCAGCTTGGGGTCAACATCTAAACCCCCTCATCCACAATGAATACATTTTATTTAGAGTTGGGGTTACTTACTGACCCTCCCTCATCTGGATTTTCATGGTACACTTTTAGCTTTTGGATGCAATTGTTAATTCAAATATCAAACAAGATTCTTTCATCAGTCTATTAAGGCTAAATAATTATTAAGTAATTTGGCTGAAGGTAGGTAGTTAGCTATCATCTCTCATTAAATCTAATAATGATATATGAATCAATTTTAATTTGATTTATTTATAATTATTAAATTTAGCTAGAGACGAAGGCCTAATTAATAACCTAATACAGGAATCTGGCTGTTTGTTTGAAATTTGAAGAGCTTAAGTGTATTTTAATTATTCAAATATAATTTAAAATTGAATGAAAGAAAATTTGTATAGAAAAAGTTTTATATAATGTTGATGTTATATTGTGGCCGTCGGCCATAGTATTGTATAAAATATATTAATTTTAGTTAGTTTTAAGTTTCTTTGTTCCTTTATTTCTGACTTTTCTAGAACCTTCCTTTCCAACCTTTTCCCTTGGGTGGGATTAACAATCCCAAGAAATGGGAATGGAACAAAGGGTGAAGTGGGACCCTAAGGCAAAAAAGAACAAAGGAAAGAGCAGTCGAGGTGGAACTCTCGAGGAGGACTGACGAGAGAAGGTAGTGCTCTGGATCGCGTGTGAGACGATCGGAGACTACGAAGCTAAAGGAGAAGTCTGGGCTCGAAGTCCGTAGAATAAGGACGGAGAAGTGGTGTAGCGTCAGATTGAGTGTAAAACAATTAGAAGCTACGAGGAGCCAGCGAATCGATAGGAAGAAACTCTTATAATAGAATTTTAGAGGAAGCCATCGAAAGAATCGTACGAAAAGACATAAAGGAAGGACGAGAGACAACGT
>NW_019384392.1:840841-881735 GCF_000671375.1 Centruroides sculpturatus | reverse complement strand
GCGCTTATTCTATACTTGGTCAAGCATACAAATATCTGCTATCTATGTCTGTAACACAAGTGTCCGGTGAACAAAGCTTTTCTATGTTAAAATTAATTAAAAGCAGGCTAAGATACTTATAAGTATCTCGCAAGAAAATCTAGAAGCCTTCGTGTTAATGTCAGTGGAGAAGGATTTTTTAAACGAAATACATTCTGATGATGTCATTAATATTATTGCTCAACAAAGCAAACTTCTAAATAAAAAATTAATATTGTAGAATATAGACTTGTGCTTATTGTAATTTTGTCAATGTTGTATTTTGAATATATTTAAATATAAATAGAAAAAATACATTTTTTTTTTCTTTGTGGGCTGGGCTGGGCTGGGAATAAATTTTCCACACAAAAATTTTAGGGCCAGTCCGCCCCTGGCTATAATGTAATTATCTTAATCTTCACTATCATTACTTTTTGCCCAGCAAAGCAGGTCCTTGCAGCTAGTTGTAAATAAGTGCAAATGAAGATACACAGAATAATTTCTGTGTATATCTGTTGATCAAATATTTTAGTTATAAACCTTTACCTAAGTACAATACTTATATTCTTTATAATTATTTTACTTATAATCCTTTTATTGTTTTATATTTCTTAATATATTATTTTGAAGATTATTAATTCATGCATTTTGTTCCATTTTTCATCTACAATAAAAATACATAGCAATATTTTTACAGCTTGACATTCTTCTCAGAAAATCAAAAAAATGTTCAATTATAACAGAAATATTTGCATCTTATCATTTAAGCTGAGAGATCATTTCATGCTCTATGCATCTAGTATTGTATTCTATTAAGATCAATAATTTGATTTTTTTCTTTCTTAATGTCAATTTTTCTTCAGCAGAATTGCATTATTTAAGGAAACTAAACTTCTAAAATTGTAATTTATAAGGATGCATAACAAACTTTTTAGTTTGATTCCTATTTACTATGGAAATCAATTCAGATAATTAATCTTTAGTAAAAACTTATTTATAAGGAAAAGTTAATTAAATTCTTTTACTATTAGTATTGAAATTTAATTATTAAAAATAAAACATAAATTATTTTTTTAATATTAAATATTTTAGTTTAAAAAGCAGTTATGTGCTATTTCTGTAATGATTTGTAAAATAAGGTCTGTGAGAATTCCATAATAAACTAAAATATTAAAAAAAGTATTTAAAATAATATAACTTACTTTTCTGGTTCTTTCTTTTTTTCTGGTTCATCTAAAAGAAATAGTTATGTAAAAAAAATATTAACTTGGAAACAAATGATATCATAAATAATGAAACATACCTTCAACATCAACTTGGATAGATTGAGAAGTAACCTCTCCTTTTTCATTCTTTGCTGTTAATTTATAATTTCCTTTATCTGCTCCAACTGGTTTCTCAATTTCTAAACTGATTGCAAATTGTCCAATTGAAACTTGTCGAACATTAACAATATGACGAGAATCTTCTTTAATAATAGTAGTGTCACGTTGCCACACACATTTTGGAGCTGCTCCAGACTGAACATAACATTCAATAACAATTTTCTTATGAATTTCTCTTGTAATAATCTTTGGTTTTTCTTTAATAACTGGAGCCACTAAAATTGAAAACAAATATATATTTTTTTAAATTATGATTTTATATATAATAGTAAAACTCATAATAATAATGATAATAAATTATTATGAAAATTTTGTTTTATGAAACAAAATCCTACACAGTAATTAATAAAATTAATAAAATAATAATAATATGGTTAAAATAAGCATTTTTAAAATATATTGTAAAAATAAAGATACAATTCAAAATTAACTTACATTCAATATTTAAGGTTAAGTTTGCATTGCTTTCTCCTGCAGAATTCTTGGCATTGCATTTATATAATCCTGCATCAGTTACTTCTGTATCCTATGTATTAAAAAAAAATTAATTTAATTCAGCAAAAACAAAACCTTACTAGAACAAGTTTAGCAGAATTGCTTTTATAGTTCATCTATGTGAAAAGCTCATGTTCTTATTTTTTAAACAATTTCATATTATTATAGTAAATATTTATATGTTAATAAAATGTTATAAAAGCAATAATAAATTGAAACAAGAATTTTATTGCAGGATAATTTAATTAGATATTTTCATATAAGATTTCTGAAAGTAGTCATCAAAAACTTTTATAGTTTTTTTAAGACATTATTTACCTTTTGATAACTATAGATTTAGAATAAATGATAACAATAGGCCAAACACAATACTATATTATAAATTCTAAATTTAAACTAACCAAATTGATTTTTCTACATAGAAATTTTATGTTAGAAATATTTTACATACATTTACAAAATATTTGTGATTTTGAGCTTTCATTTGTTGTTTACATTAGATATCAGATTATATAATAATACAAAGTGATTACAAAAGAATACCCCAACTTTGAAAGGCTATATCTCTTCAAGCAAAGAACTTATAGCACCATTCCACAAATCATTAAGTAGGAAATGTTCTAAAGTTCCAGTTATTTTGGAAAGATGTCACTATGAGTGTCCTTAATCACATTATGAGTGTGTTGGTTCATGCCAAAATAGTGACCACACAACAGAAGACATTTTGTGTTATTGAGTTTGCTAAAACTGAATTGGTTACAACTATTCAATGTGCTTTTCATTCAAATTAAGCCTCCTGATAGATGGAGTATCTTACTTTGGTTTTATCAGTTTAGTGAGAAAGGGAACATTTGCAAAGGCAAAAGGTCTGGTTAGCTGATTGCATCTGAAGAGAATGTGCAACAGGGTCAGCAAGTGTTTGCTCACAGTCTGAGAAATCAACTTGATGAGCTAGCCAGGAACTGCAAATTCCTCAAACAATGGTGTGGAAAGTGTTGAGAAAACAATTGCATTTCAAACTGTACAGATTACATTTATTAGGCTGCATACACACTAGACGTTTTTAAACACACGTTTTAAAGAACCAAGAGTTCTACATAGGCATACACACTCAAACACGCACTTATAGATTTTTCTTAAAACGCGCGTTTTGCGGGCGTCAGCCGAGCGCTTTGAGATATATGTGCTGCCATGTTACTGTACATTCAATCGNAATCTGACTTCAATTTTCTTTTTTGTACAAATGTTTGAGGTCCCTTGAAAGTCGAGGCTTTTTACTTGTAAATCCGGCCCTGATGGGACAATGTCAAAGCTGATGTTTTTTTAACACAAAGGGCACAAATATGTATAAAACAATCTCACTCATTTGTTTCGATACCACATAATGATGTGTCCCGCTAACAATAATTGTTCTCCTTCTATAAAATTTCTCAATAAACAGCTACAGGCAGCATATATCATTATATCGGACAGTAATATATGATTAATTTTACATTACTAATTACAAGCGATCCAGATAAAGTAGCCATTTTGTAAAAATGCAGCGCCCTCTATAGTTCATGAAAAACGCAAATTATTACAATGGTAAGAAAAATAGCAATTCATTGTCATTTACAAAATATTTCTTTATATTTTATCAATTAAAATGATTAAATTTTTAATACAGTAAAACCTGTGTATACTGAAATCTCATGGTACAAAATTATTTTTTATATTTTGGCAAATTTCCATTTTATTCAGGTTCTGTTTTAGACAGGTCATACTGTATTTTAAAAAGATTGATTATAACTTTTAAAATAATTTAATGGAAAAAAAGATCAGAAACAATAGCATGCATATTTATATGCTGCTTATTTCTGTCATTATTTAATTCAACACTTTTATTGTTTAGTACAAAACTGCATTCAAATAAATATAAATTTTAGGAATTCTAAGGAAATAGTTTTCACATTTAAAGTAGAAATCTCAGGCATTTAGATAATCTTTTAAACATTCAATTACTTTAGTGAATTATTTCTAGCTTTATATTATGTTCAAGGTTATACTTAATATATGTACCAATGATTATTTTAAAAACTTTACTGATAAATTATTATTTCTGACAAATTGAGTTTTGAGTCATTTAAAATTCAAAATTTATAAGAGGAAATAAAAGGAACTGTTAGTAAATACTTACTATAGATTTCAAACCTTGTACAACTTTTGGTTTTTCTCCTTTTGGTTTTCTATAAATTTAAAATATGAAACAGCATTTCAGTAATTAATTATAACTATAATTCATGCCTTAAAAACAATTCTTTTACATTTAACTGCACAACACTGAGATGTATATAAAAAGTATGACTCACCAACCAATTAACCGGTGTGAATAACTTGACAACGACATTTAATTTTCAATCATATTTTGAGGCGAATGCATGCGCAGAAGTTCTCTGCATTCCAACTCAACATAATGTTTGACATTTTTTAAACATCTTATGGAAAACGCATGCACATACCATATTTGAAATCTGTACCATTCAATTTATATTCGAATGTCAATGGCCAGCCTATTTGAATTAAGATTGTTAAGAATTAAGATTAAGAAGTGCCCAGAAGGAGTAATTAACGTTCATCACTTAAACATTATTCACACTGGCTAATTGGTTGGTGAGTTGTATGTTTTACAATTCTTTTATATCTAAAAAACAATAAAATTACTTCATATATAATATATATCACTAAAAAATTTCATTTTTTTAACTTAATTATATTTATTAACTTTTTTATAATATATATTGTCTTTTAAAAATAATTAGACAATTTAATTTATTTACATTTTCAAAAAAAAAATGCTTACTGATGATAATTATCAAAAATTGTCCTTAAAAATATATAATTTTTTTATTGAGTGTTGATCTCTAAATAAAGTTTTAAAGATTTTTGAATTTACAGATATTTTCGTTTTCTGAATTGAATAACAAATAATGATATTTCATCTGCAAGATCATTGGTTATGGACTTTAAGCAAAAGTACAGATCATAAGCTACATACAGTTCCTAAATACCAGTAATGTAGCTCATGCAGGAAATTCAATCATTCAAAAATAAATAAATAACATTACTACTTTTGCAAAAATGATAACATCTTAGAATGATTATGATTTGTTAGATCACATCACCGAAACCTGATTAATGTGTGAGATAAGGCAACTGCCCCTCAAGTGGCAAAGTGTTCAAAAGGAGAAAAAATAAATAAAAATAATAAGCCTAGTTCAGTGAAATTCAGTAAATGTACTTTAAAGTTGTTTATAAACAGTTCATACAAAAGTGTCAGTGTTAAGTTTACAGGACCATCAAAAGCTTGGTACGGGACCCTTTTGCTTTTTTTCACGAACAAATAAATATAGAGGATGTTTCTTTATTAATAAATAAAACTCTTATTAAAAATAGCATTCTTTTATAGGAATAGACCCACCACTACAAACCCCTAAGTTTATTCCAGGCCCAGGCAAAACTTCCCAGCTTATCACTTTGAGTTTCCCACATTCTGTTTAGAGGGGTTTTCTATTGGCAACTATTCTGGAAGCAGGGATAACAAAAATCAGTTTTACCACAGTTGCAAATTACCATTGAGCCACCCCTGCCTATCACATTAATGTTCTTGAAACAAACAAGCCTAATATGACTAAAACTCAAAAATACAATTGTAACAACACAGTATTGTATTACATTGCCAAATCATCTATTTTCTTTTTCACTTTATTTTTAAATATGTACATATTTAAGCAAATACTATTATCCCAGCTATTACTGATGTTCATTAAAGTAAATACCTTTATAACATATCTACCTGGCTATCCCAATATAGATTTCTGACTTTGGAGATATTTTAATGAAAAAATATTTTAAAATAGTTTAACTCCAAAAGAATTATATTGTATTAATGTAACTATTATTTCAAAAGATATATTTCAGAAATATTTAATACAGAAATTAATAGTATTATATTCATACAAATATTAGTAGTATTATAATGAAGCTATTACCTATTTAGAATAATGTATATACTTTCAATACAAATTATTAAATAAATCACAATTTCTGAACACAGTAAGAAATATTTCTTTATAAAATTGAATAATAATTGATAAATTTGTAAATATTTTATTTAAAATATTTGTTATTTTTGAAAGATCTTATAAATATAATAGGAGATCCTGACTGTGTTGCAGTTTATAATAGTTCTTCATGTAAATAATGTTTATCTTATAATATATACGTATATCGATTAAATAACCATAAATAATGCATAGTAAATTAATAGTAATAAATATTTTGAAAATATACAGATGGTGCAATTATTAGGCTGTTCACACATCATGGTGTCTGAACACCTAATAATTGCACCATCTGCCTATTTTTAAATTGGCCACATTCACTGAATAGTCAGTGAGTATATTGGTTAATATAGATTTTTAATATTACTGTACACAAACATAAAGGAATATATGCATAGATTTGTATGCTAACTTTAATAATAGAATTTATCATATAGTTTTATGTTTAATTCTGAACTTGCTTTGAAAATATTTTATGTGCATCTCAGAGTGGGTAACTAGCATTTTCTTATATATATATATATATATATAAATGAACGTGTGTGTCCCTATATTTCACTTTTCAGCCAAAACTACACATCGCACATAAATGGTGTTTGTATGTGGTAGTAGCCCCAAGTCTCCATTCGTGCACTATGGTGGTTGCGTCTCAATAGTTATAAGGGTGCGGGAGATATGGGGGCTTAAAATGGTTGACTTCGAAGATTTTCTATTTTGATTTTAAAAATGTTTGAACCGCTTTAAATTCGAATTTGTATTCGAATTGGTTCGATTATAGAACGATTGTAAACGTTCCAGAAAATTGATCAAATTGAAAATAGTTCGTTTGACTGGAAGTAAAAATTCTCTAATTAGTCTGGAAACAGGGGACCTAATTCTTGCATTCTGTGAAAACGGGTAAGATTGGCTATAATCAGGGGCAGACTGGCCATGTGGAAAATGTGGAAAATTCCACATGGGCCGTATACAATTTGGGCCGTTTTTTTCTAAATATGTACATAACGTACCGTTTGGTTAAGTTTAATTTTAAAAAATTCATTTATTTTTTTTTTGTTAAGTAAGGTAAATTTCAATTTTTAGGTATAATATAGGTATATGTGTAGGCCTGTATCATTTTACCCGGCCCTACCCGTATCCGAAGTTAAATTAGTTCGGCCGATCTGAGTCAAACACTACATTAGCCCGATTCGGCCCAAACAGAAAGCATCCTAGGAGAAAAATAATCAAAACTACCTTCTAAACAGAGAAAATTGGTCATTTGTTTACATTGCTAGAAACTGTTCACCACTCCTATGAATCTTAATGCTAAACTATAGAAATGCAAGTTATTAGTTTTGTACCTAGCCACCAAAGCAATGATTGTAGTCATAACAAATTTAATGGCCACTTATATTATTTCCTTTATTTTAGGCAAGTAAAAAATGTTATTCAATAATAATTTCTCTGTATTCCAAACGATTTAATTAAAAATAATCTATTTTGTAGTGTGAGGCCGGGACCTCACCCCCTCTCCAATGGGAAACTGGTTGTCGAGCTAAAGCTAATAAATCGATGATTTATTTCGTAAACAGGAACGAGTGTAAGACGATTTAATTGTCGCATTCCCGGACCAAATTCACACGTCCTCGATCTAGATCAGGGAAGGTGGGAGAGAGAGCAACCGGGGAGAGTTCGACTGTCATCTTACAGCGAGTTCAAAGCACATTAGACCAAAATTTACGGGACCGTCACTAAATATTCCTGAAAACGCATTTCAAAAATTAAGCAGTATTTTAATACAGTTTAATCCAGTAGCTACTCAACACAATATTATTTCAGAATTGCAACATTTTAAATCGTCATGGAATATTTTAAAGGAAAATGTCAATGAAACTTTTATAAAATTAAACGAAAATGAACATTCTACTGATGATCAAGTAGAAACTAATAAAGATGCGATTTTATCCTCTTACTGCATTGCTTGCAAAAATTGCTCTATTTGTTGTTATAATATATTATTCAGATATAACATGTTAAGTGGCGCTTATTCTATACTTGGTCAAGCATACAAATATCTGCTATCTATGTCTGTAACACAAGTGTCCGGTGAACAAAGCTTTTCTATGTTAAAATTAATTAAAAGCAGGCTAAGATACTTATAAGTATCTCGCAAGAAAATCTAGAAGCCTTCGTGTTAATGTCAGTGGAGAAGGATTTTTTAAACGAAATACATTCTGATGATGTCATTAATATTATTGCTCAACAAAGCAAACTTCTAAATAAAAAATTAATATTGTAGAATATAGACTTGTGCTTATTGTAATTTTGTCAATGTTGTATTTTGAATATATTTAAATATAAATAGAAAAAATACATTTTTTTTTTCTTTGTGGGCTGGGCTGGGCTGGGAATAAATTTTCCACACAAAAATTTTAGGGCCAGTCCGCCCCTGGCTATAATGTAATTATCTTAATCTTCACTATCATTACTTTTTGCCCAGCAAAGCAGGTCCTTGCAGCTAGTTGTAAATAAGTGCAAATGAAGATACACAGAATAATTTCTGTGTATATCTGTTGATCAAATATTTTAGTTATAAACCTTTACCTAAGTACAATACTTATATTCTTTATAATTATTTTACTTATAATCCTTTTATTGTTTTATATTTCTTAATATATTATTTTGAAGATTATTAATTCATGCATTTTGTTCCATTTTTCATCTACAATAAAAATACATAGCAATATTTTTAGCTTGACATTCTTCTCAGAAAATCAAAAAAATGTTCAATTATAACAGAAATATTTGCATCTTATCATTTAAGCTGAGAGATCATTTCATGCTCTATGCATCTAGTATTGTATTCTATTAAGATCAATAATTTGATTTTTTTCTTTCTTAATGTCAATTTTTCTTCAGCAGAATTGCATTATTTAAGGAAACTAAACTTCTAAAATTGTAATTTATAAGGATGCATAACAAACTTTTTAGTTTGATTCCTATTTACTATGGAAATCAATTCAGATAATTAATCTTTAGTAAAAACTTATTTATAAGGAAAAGTTAATTAAATTCTTTTACTATTAGTATTGAAATTTAATTATTAAAAATAAAACATAAATTATTTTTTTAATATTAAATATTTTAGTTTAAAAAGCAGTTATGTGCTATTTCTGTAATGATTTGTAAAATAAGGTCTGTGAGAATTCCATAATAAACTAAAATATTAAAAAAAGTATTTAAAATAATATAACTTACTTTTCTGGTTCTTTCTTTTTTTCTGGTTCATCTAAAAGAAATAGTTATGTAAAAAAAATATTAACTTGGAAACAAATGATATCATAAATAATGAAACATACCTTCAACATCAACTTGGATAGATTGAGAAGTAACCTCTCCTTTTTCATTCTTTGCTGTTAATTTATAATTTCCTTTATCTGCTCCAACTGGTTTCTCAATTTCTAAACTGATTGCAAATTGTCCAATTGAAACTTGTCGAACATTAACAATATGACGAGAATCTTCTTTAATAATAGTAGTGTCACGTTGCCACACACATTTTGGAGCTGCTCCAGACTGAACATAACATTCAATAACAATTTTCTTATGAATTTCTCTTGTAATAATCTTTGGTTTTTCTTTAATAACTGGAGCCACTAAAATTGAAAACAAATATATATTTTTTTAAATTATGATTTTATATATAATAGTAAAACTCATAATAATAATGATAATAAATTATTATGAAAATTTTGTTTTATGAAACAAAATCCTACACAGTAATTAATAAAATTAATAAAATAATAATAATATGGTTAAAATAAGCATTTTTAAAATATATTGTAAAAATAAAGATACAATTCAAAATTAACTTACATTCAATATTTAAGGTTAAGTTTGCATTGCTTTCTCCTGCAGAATTCTTGGCATTGCATTTATATAATCCTGCATCAGTTACTTCTGTATCCTATGTATTAAAAAAAAATTAATTTAATTCAGCAAAAACAAAACCTTACTAGAACAAGTTTAGCAGAATTGCTTTTATAGTTCATCTATGTGAAAAGCTCATGTTCTTATTTTTTAAACAATTTCATATTATTATAGTAAATATTTATATGTTAATAAAATGTTATAAAAGCAATAATAAATTGAAACAAGAATTTTATTGCAGGATAATTTAATTAGATATTTTCATATAAGATTTCTGAAAGTAGTCATCAAAAACTTTTATAGTTTTTTTAAGACATTATTTACCTTTTGATAACTATAGATTTAGAATAAATGATAACAATAGGCCAAACACAATACTATATTATAAATTCTAAATTTAAACTAACCAAATTGATTTTTCTACATAGAAATTTTATGTTAGAAATATTTTACATACATTTACAAAATATTTGTGATTTTGAGCTTTCATTTGTTGTTTACATTAGATATCAGATTATATAATAATACAAAGTGATTACAAAAGAATACCCCAACTTTGAAAGGCTATATCTCTTCAAGCAAAGAACTTATAGCACCATTCCACAAATCATTAAGTAGGAAATGTTCTAAAGTTCCAGTTATTTTGGAAAGATGTCACTATGAGTGTCCTTAATCACATTATGAGTGTGTTGGTTCATGCCAAAATAGTGACCACACAACAGAAGACATTTTGTGTTATTGAGTTTGCTAAAACTGAATTGGTTACAACTATTCAATGTGCTTTTCATTCAAATTAAGCCTCCTGATAGATGGAGTATCTTACTTTGGTTTTATCAGTTTAGTGAGAAAGGGAACATTTGCAAAGGCAAAAGGTCTGGTTAGCTGATTGCATCTGAAGAGAATGTGCAACAGGGTCAGCAAGTGTTTGCTCACAGTCTGAGAAATCAACTTGATGAGCTAGCCAGGAACTGCAAATTCCTCAAACAATGGTGTGGAAAGTGTTGAGAAAACAATTGCATTTCAAACTGTACAGATTACATTTATTAGGCTGCATACACACTAGACGTTTTTAAACACACGTTTTAAAGAACCAAGAGTTCTACATAGGCATACACACTCAAACACGCACTTATAGATTTTTCTTAAAACGCGCGTTTTGCGGGCGTCAGCCGAGCGCTTTGAGATATATGTGCTGCCATGTTACTGTACATTCAATCACACATTTTTGGGTAGAGTGGACGTACATTGGCCGAAATGGAGAACGATCATTTTGATACTGATCTATTTATTGATAAAATCTAAAAGAGACCAACCATCGTCAAAGGATTTTATAGATATTTTAAAAGAATTAAAAAACTTGGGTTTATTTTGTCTTAGTTTTGAATACAACGTTGCAAAAATTCCATGTGTCAGTCTATCTCGTAATATTGAATGCACCCAAAATTCTCTTTGCCTCTGCCATCGTCTTTTATAGCGACGATGGAGGAGGCACACGCAATCAATTACTTTCATGTCCATTTCCAAACTGAGCCAGTGCGTATGCTCTACAAACGCTCGTCGAACGCCGATCTAACGTGCATTTATTAAAACGTGCGTTTCCAAAACGCCTAGTGTGTACACAGCCTTACAGGCTCTTACCAAAAGTGATAAATAAAAAAAAAATTGATTTTTGTGAGTTTTGTTCTTAATCAGATTGAGGAAGACAATTCCTTTTCGTCTAAGCTTGTTTTTAGCAATAAAGCAACTTTTCATACCAGTCAAGTTAACTGTCACTATGTATGGATATGGGATCTAGCAAATCCTCACAAAATCATCAAACACGAGCATAATTCCTCCAAAGATAATTTGTTTTTTGCTGTATTCAAAGACAAAGTTTTTGACCCATTCTTTTTTCATGAGGCCAATGTTACTGGATTTCTTACTTGGATATGCTCATCAATTAATTATTTCCGCAGCTACAAGAAACTGGGAAATTCATTTTTCAACATGATGGAGCACCACTCTATTGGCATTTATCTGTTTGCAGATACTTGAATGAAACATTACTGCAATGATGGATTGGTTGCAGAGCAGTTTACAACCAGGCTCTTCATCATTAGCCCCCCTTGAAGCCCTGATCTAACCCCTTGTGATTTTTTTATGGGGTTACATAAAGGATCAAATGTTTGTTCCACCACTGCCAGCTAACTTTGGAGAATTCAAAACAACAATAACTGCAGCCATCCAAATTGTAACACTGGACATACTGCAAACAGTGTGGAATAGTTTGATTACTGATTAGATATCATTCATGTTTCTAATGGTTGTCACATTGAACATTTATGAAGTTATGGTAACTAAATGAAACTTTACAATGTGATTTGTCAAACAAATGTGTAAGTTTTGTTGTTTTGTAAATATACAAACAAATGTGTTGTTTTGTTGTTTTGCAAAGTTGGGGTATTCTTTTGTAATCACCCTGTATATTAACATATCACTTATTCTAACTATATTTGCTATTTATTTTTGAATTTCTAATTATTTTACATTCATTTTTCAATATTTAACAAAAAGTAAATTTAAATAATTATCTTCTTGTGTATGTTAATATATAATAATTAGTTTGGTAAAATCTATAAAAGTTTAATATAGTGTATTTCTTTTGATAAAATAAATAAAACAGAAATCATGTCAAAAGCATTTTATATGATATCTGATATAATGTTGCAAATTAATTGAGAAAACTGACCACATTTGATTTTCTTATATCATCTGGTATTCTAAAAAGTTTTGATAATATTCCAAGTAAAAACATTGAAACTAGTCTTCAAAAAGCTTAACTATTGTTTGAGAGAAGAATGAATTTATTACAAGAAAATAAAATATTTTATGCAAAGATGGATGAAAAAAATATAGATTCTACAATTCACTAAAAACAGAAAAATTAAAATTATATACATATGAATTTTTTAGGCATTCAAACTACTCAAACATATTCTCACTCTTAAGAAGAATAAAACTCATAGATCATTTTATAATAAAAAAATGAAACTGAAATTATAAAATTAATTTTCTGTATAAAATTAGCTGTAATTAATTCCACTTGATCATACCTATTTTATAATTATTTCTAAATAAACATTGTTAATTAAAATCAATGCAAATGTAATGCATTACATATTGTATGAATTGCTTGACCAAGAATTCATACCCATACATTTTTTCCAACAATCAAAGCTTTCACTGCCAATAAAAAGATGTAACATTCTAATTTGAATATATCATAACAGAAATTTATATAAACAACAACAATGGTTAGATCACTTCTGATAAAATCTTTGCTTGCTGATATAAATGACAATCAGTATCAGATTAAGAAGCACAACTATGCTAGCAAGAAATATAGTAGACTTAATATATTCTTACCCTTAATTCTAAACGAATTGTATAAACATCTTTCTGTTCTTTAACAGTTTGTACAAAACGCTTTGATTCTTTTATAACAACACCTTCTCGATACCAAGTAATATCAGGTTTTGGTTTTGCACGAACTTTGCATTCCATAATAATCCTTCTGCCATCATCTTCTGGAATGATTTTTGGTTTTTCAACAAATGTAGGTGCCTCTCCTTCAGGAGCTTTTTCACCTGTTAATAATGATATAAAATTTAAAAATTAAACAAAAAAATTTATATTTTTTTAATTTAATTAATAATAATTTCAAAACAAAATACAGTAGAACTCAGTTTAAATTTTTCAAGGGACCAATTTAAAAAACTTCTTAAGCAGAAATGCAAAGAATACAGCTTTTTTTTCAATAATCCATGTGCTTATCAGAGCTTGCTACTTATTGCAAGTATTGTTGCAGATAACCCATGTAAAAAAACTTGTAAAATCCAGAATCCAAAGTTGCATGCAGAGTAAAACAAAATTTTGTCCATGTCCTAACATAATGTGAGGTTCCAGATGAGGTCCAAACTCCTCACTAAATTTTGCTTAAAAGCTTTTCACTAAGGAAAGGAATTTCATAAGATAAACACGTGAAGATAGAAGGAAAACAAAATAGATATAAAGCTCAGACTGGAAAGATGAACTTTGACTTAGGTGTTTGTAAGTAGGATGAAATTACAACAAACTTGAAGTACTATAAAATATTTCAATGAATAAATAATTATCGCAGGATGTCTTATTGTCTATTGTCTTGTTGTCTATATGTCAGAAATTTTTGATAAGAGAGAAAACAAAACTTTTAGAAATACAAGCAAAAACTTTAAGGTTTCTTTAAATATCCTGTTGTCCAAGATCAAAATAGTGTTGAGTTAACAATGAGGTTCAACCTTTCTCATGCCTCGATTGTGTCTAGTTCTACCTGGAGACAAAAAGGACCAATTAAACTGTTGGACTGCAGAAAGATTCTATATAAATCTGCATCTCAAGGTCAAAGTGCACTTCACCAATCATTTGTCTAAAATTGTACTTCTCCATCCATTCATCCCTATTCATGTCACATCGATCCACTGTCTCTGGTAATCCACTAACATCTACCAGTCAGTCAACTTAGTATGTTTTCTTCAAGCAAGTTCTTGATCTAATCATAGAACACAAATCCATCCTATGCTGCAGCAATCTGTCCTCAAGTACCTTCTCCTTTTGTGGCACTTAATAAGTGCATGACTTTGTCACTGGGAACTCAGAAGTCAACATCTTATGCCTCCACTAAAGAGTGATATTTGACAAATTTCTGGACTAAGTGATCCTGACCACCTCATCAATGATTTTGCCCAGGTCAGGCATCATATGAACTCATAAAGGAGTTATAAATTATTACTCCAAATCACAAAGAACATCTTTGTGGGATGAATACTGAAGAAGATGAAAGATTAAATGTAAGCAACAGTTTTTTGTAACAATAATTGAAAAAATTTATAAAGGTGTTTCGATTCTAAATCCATCAGCACCCACAAATGTGGTTTATACCTTCTACAGGTATAAACTACATTTGACTCTTCCTGAGTTTAATGTCCTGGCGAATTAGATATCAAGCAATGCCAGCATAGGCCATACATCCTTACAATAATTGTTTTTCTATTTTCATATGCAATTAATTGTATAAAGGGGTTATCCATAAATTATGTCATGCAGATATGAGGTGGATATGCTGGTAATGATTACAATATGTTACAAAGGATTTGAAGTATTTATGAAAACATCATGTAATGTTACTGGTCTTTAAATTGTTGGTATGGTTTGTTAAATACATAGGGATTAAGATATTAGCAGTTTTTACCAACTATTGGGTTGTTCAGAAAGTAAGTTCGTTTTTTTTCTGTGGAAAAAACACAATATTTTTATAATAAATAAATATTTTATTGAATTATATATCGACCATTTTGGTCAAATACCTGTTGTCATCGTTTCTGGTAGTAGCATGATTTCACATTCATAAAAGTTTTGATCGTTGCTTACAAAAAAGTGATCCAAGTGATTTTTGACATTGTCATTTCAAGTAAATGTCTTACAGTTAAAAAAAATTTTTATAGACCGGAACAAGTAATAATCTGAGTGTGCTCGATCTGGCGAATATGGTTGGTGTGATAGCACATCCCATCTAAGTTATGGCAGTTTCTGACGAGTTACCAAACTTGTGTGAAATTTGACATTATCGTGGTAAAACACTACACCTGTTTTGTTGATCAATGCTGGCCTCCTTTTCTGTTTGATGATATTACTCAATTTGTTTACTCAATGGCAGTACACTTTCAAAGCAATTGTTAAATTGTCTGGTAAAAGCTCCAAAAAAAATTTCCTTAAAATCCCACCAAAGAGAGCATCCCTCTTTAAGAACATGTGGAACCCATATATCAAGCTTTGAAACGAAACCAATTTGTTTCAAATAATCATAAACAGTTCAATTTGACAAATTTCATCTCTTAGTGATTTCACATGTTGTTATTTGGCAGTTTGCTTCAATCAGTACCTTTATTTTGTTTTCATTGGCTTCAACTGGCCATCCAGAACGTGGTGCATCTTCAATATTGAAATTGCACGAATGAAATTTTGTAAACCAGTTTTGGCACTGTCATTCTGTCAAAACATCTTCTCCATACACATCACACAAATTTTTTCTCGCTTGAACAACATTCTTACCTTTTTGGTAATAAAAGAGCAAAATATGCCGAAAATGCTAGCTGTCAAAATATATAATGATAATACGGTTTACAATGAAAATGGTAGGAAAAATACGACTAATCCGTCTAGTGGTAAAAAAACAAAATTACTTTCTGAACAACCCAATACTTCTGAGAAGTCACCAATGACTTCTTGGATGGATTTGGTTATAATTTTTGTTGTCTAATTTACCAAAAAATGAACATGAAAGTAAAAAATGATTTTGTTTTTTTAAACTACATTTGTAATTTTATAATAATAAAAAGACTAAATTAATAATTTATTTCTTATCTGATTTTTAATTAATTTTGCTGGATTCCTGCCTACTTAACATTCTGAAGTTAAAAGTATGCTTTTGATTGGCTGTCAAATATCAACTGTGAATCTTTAAGAAGTTGATCAAGGTTATTCATTACATAATTTTGAGTGTAAATATGTGCTACAGCATTATGAAACACTACAGGAGTGTGGAATTGCAGTTCAAATATGCAAAAATAGTGTTACATAATTTATGGATGATCCCAAATTTTTAATAGGATGCAGCTGAAAAACTTCTTAAGTAAATCCATTTTCCAGTCACAGACGAGGATTTCTGTCTACTTAAGTGAAAAATTTTCTTAAACAAAAAAATTTACACATCTCTTATGGAGAAAAAAATTGACTCTTTTGATATTAAACTTCTTACATGGAAAAACTTCTAATTTGGGAACATCTTAACCAAGTTCTACTATATATAAATATTTCTTTATAAAATTGAATAATAATTGATAAATTTGTAAATATTTTATTTAAAATATTTGTTATTTTTGAAAGATCTTATAAATATAATAGGAGATCCTGACTGTGTTGCAGTTTATAATAGTTCTTCATGTAAATAATGTTTATCTTATAATATATACGTATATCGATTAAATAACCATAAATAATGCATAGTAAATTAATAGTAATAAATATTTTGAAAATATACAGATGGTGCAATTATTAGGCTGTTCACACATCATGGTGTCTGAACACCTAATAATTGCACCATCTGCCTATTTTTAAATTGGCCACATTCACTGAATAGTCAGTGAGTATATTGGTTAATATAGATTTTTAATATTACTGTACACAAACATAAAGGAATATATGCATAGATTTGTATGCTAACTTTAATAATAGAATTTATCATATAGTTTTATGTTTAATTCTGAACTTGCTTTGAAAATATTTTATGTGCATCTCAGAGTGGGTAACTAGCATTTTCTTATATATATATATATATATATAAATGAACGTGTGTGTCCCTATATTTCACTTTTCAGCCAAAACTACACATCGCACATAAATGGTGTTTGTATGTGGTAGTAGCCCCAAGTCTCCATTCGTGCACTATGGTGGTTGCGTCTCAATAGTTATAAGGGTGCGGGAGATATGGGGGCTTAAAATGGTTGACTTCGAAGATTTTCTATTTTGATTTTAAAAATGTTTGAACCGCTTTAAATTCGAATTTGTATTCGAATTGGTTCGATTATAGAACGATTGTAAACGTTCCAGAAAATTGATCAAATTGAAAATAGTTCGTTTGACTGGAAGTAAAAATTCTCTAATTAGTCTGGAAACAGGGGACCTAATTCTTGCATTCTGTGAAAACGGGTAAGATTGGCTATAATCAGGGGCAGACTGGCCATGTGGAAAATGTGGAAAATTCCACATGGGCCGTATACAATTTGGGCCGTTTTTTTCTAAATATGTACATAACGTACCGTTTGGTTAAGTTTAATTTTAAAAAATTCATTTATTTTTTTTTTAANTCTTGGATGGATTTGGTTATAATTTTTGTTGTCTAATTTACCAAAAAATGAACATGAAAGTAAAAAATGATTTTGTTTTTTTAAACTACATTTGTAATTTTATAATAATAAAAAGACTAAATTAATAATTTATTTCTTATCTGATTTTTAATTAATTTTGCTGGATTCCTGCCTACTTAACATTCTGAAGTTAAAAGTATGCTTTTGATTGGCTGTCAAATATCAACTGTGAATCTTTAAGAAGTTGATCAAGGTTATTCATTACATAATTTTGAGTGTAAATATGTGCTACAGCATTATGAAACACTACAGGAGTGTGGAATTGCAGTTCAAATATGCAAAAATAGTGTTACATAATTTATGGATGATCCCAAATTTTTAATAGGATGCAGCTGAAAAACTTCTTAAGTAAATCCATTTTCCAGTCACAGACGAGGATTTCTGTCTACTTAAGTGAAAAATTTTCTTAAACAAAAAAATTTACACATCTCTTATGGAGAAAAAAATTGACTCTTTTGATATTAAACTTCTTACATGGAAAAACTTCTAATTTGGGAACATCTTAACCAAGTTCTACTATATATAAATATTTCTTTATTATAATTAAATCATTATGAACAGTCTGAGCATTTGAAAATTATGTATTTAAAGTTATTAATTTTAAATTTACATTATGTTAATGATTGTGAAACAAAAATAATATATAAATTATAGATAAATTTACCTTCTATATTAAGATTCAGATTTGCTGTAATTTCACCTAAAGTGTTTTTGATTATACATTTATATGCTCCACCATCATCTTTAGATGGATCCTGAAATACAAAAATAATGAAAAAGTTTAGGATTTCCTACCAAAATTTGAAAATTCACACTTCTTAATAAACAAATTAAGAAAAACGTTTATATAATTAAAAATTTTATGTAAATTCAAATCTACTTGTAGTATTCATTTGTAATATTTAAAAGAAAATCTATATAAAAATTAATGTTTCCTCTTTATTTGCTTAGATATGGTTTATGAAATTTAAGGATAAATTTAAGATGTCAATTGTCTCCACTTATTAAAGTATGATAAATTTTAAAGAAAATAATTTTTTTTACTTCTTTTTAATAGAATATTCTCACACCTAAGATAGTTCAGTAACCAAAGGAACATCAGTATTGTCATAACTTATCATTCATTGTTGTTTACTTTTATATTTATTTATTTCTTTAATTATTATTATTATTTTTTTATTATTGTATGCTTATTCACTATGTCATGACATATTATTTATGGACTATAAATAAAAGATATTTTGCTTTTACATAGATTCTTTTCTAAGTTTTACCATCATATTAGTAAAAAGTCTTTTCTGAAAAATTTTCTTAAATTAATAAAAAATTTTGAAAAATATTACTAATTTTCTAATGGTAACATATTAATTACAAATAAAATATTTTCTCTAGCACTTAGAAGTTATATTATCCCAACAATGTTATTATAGATAGACTCGTCTCTGTAGTTAACTACAGGGGCTCCATGACATTGTTTGTTGAGTAAAATATTTTCTTTATTATAACTAAATAAGTAAATGAAATAGTATTTTTTAAAACAAATTTTAATTTTAAATAAAATTAATTACATCATAAAATTATACAAATTTAAATTTGTTTAATTTAATTTAAATGTAAAATTCTTTTATAACAGCATTTCTAATAATTTTGAAATATAGTCTTAATATAAAATTGCTGTATCTTTGTTATCGTTCTTAAAAGTATCAACTTTTCAGAAATTCATTCTTTCAGCTTTAACATTTTAATATTATTAGTTAACAACTTCTATCTTTAAAGCAAATACAATACAGTAGAGCATCGTTTATCCAAATCAATTGGGAACTGGGGTTGTTTGGATAACTTATTTTTCGGATAACCGATTATGTACAAAAAAATACATTAACCTATCCCATGTTGAAATTTTTCTCCATTGCGAGTCACTTCGTGTTGAATTTTCGTCGACGTTAAGCCTAATGTAAACTTTTTAAAATAATAATCGTGGCTATCGTATCGTTAAAAGTTATTTCTTTATTTTGTACAAACAAAATAAATATATTGAAAAAAATAAAAACAAAAAAAATTATACTTTGGAAGTTAATCTAGTATCAAAAATGTTCGATTCAGCACGACACACAGTTTTGAGAAAACTACCACACAAATGTGTCAGTGCTGCCAGCTAAAAAACACACATCAATAAAAAAATATTGGAGTAGCCCAAGATATAGCAAAGATGCAGCGCCACAGCACTAGCGAAAATTTAAATTTACCAACTGGAATTCTTTCGGATAACCGACTTTCGGATAAATGACGCTCTACTGTAATTCAATAAACATATGAATAATTTAATAAATGTAAATATTATTTACTTTGATTTCTAACTGTATTGTATACTCTTCAGTTTTACTTTTAGTAACATGACTTTGGACCCGATTGGTCTCTTTAACAATTTTTGTAGCTTGATACCACGTGACCTGAGGGGCTGGATCTGCCTTAACTCGGCATTCCATTACAATTAACTTCCCACCATCCTTTGGAATGATTTTTGCTTTATCAATAAATGTTGGTGCTAATCCTTCTTCTTTTTCTGGCTCGCCACCTATTTTATATATCAAATATAAATTCTTTACTTTGTGTGTGTACATATTTACATTTATACAAGTAAATGTTAATAGTATTTATATATGAATGCTAGTAACATATATATAAAATATTAAACTATATATAAAATTAGTAAATGATTAAACAAACAATTATGCTATTATTTCTATTATTCTAAAACAATTTTGCACATTCCATATGCATTTTATCAATTCTTATAAGTTAAAAATAAATTAATGTGATGATGTTTCAAAAAATAATAATAAATGATGCTTTTCTATTGCATTCATTTTAATTTTAATTTGAAAAAAAAAAAAAATAGCAGGACTACAAAGTATAGTCTTTTTCCCTCCCACAACATTGTTCAACAGGTACTCTTATCTTACAGGTTGGTTTAAAATAGAATCCCTTATCACATCATCCATTATAGAAGAATAGAGAGCTGTGGTGTGATGGTTTTGAATGAAAGGATGAAAATTATCACAAATTCATGCCAAACTGTATGAAGTGTATTCTGAAGATTACATGAATTTGACACAATGGTTCAAAATGTTCAAACAAGGGAAAATGAGTCTATGTAATGAACAGTGATCTGGCTGCAACACAAAAGTTTGCAGAAATCATTTTAGCCTATGGTTGGAAACTTTTGCCATATCTACTCTACAGTTCTGACCTAGTGCATAGTGACCATCACTAATTGGTCAAAAAACAGTTTCTTGGCAGGAAGAAATTTCAGACAGACAAAGAGCTGAAATCCATGGCTCAACTCTCAAAGAGCAGATTTTTTGAAAACTAGTACTTTCAACCTCATAAAGAACTGGGATAAGTGCATAACTGTTTATGGTTCTCACACAAAAAGTAGGTCTATATTTATATTTATATTTCATTTTATATACAGTGGTGCCTCGTATAACGTACGCCTCGAATAACGGACTTTCTGTTTGACCGTTACATGACTCGAGCAATGGACCTGCTGCGAACAACGGACTTTCCGTTCGGCAGTTACGTGAGACGAACAATGGACTTTCTTCGAACAAGTACGAATGATGTTTCCACTCTTTTGCCGTTGCCAATGACAATCTGCTATTTTTAGGATATATTAGTATTATTAGAATGTATTATTAGTATATCTGAAGTAGAAATGTAATGTAATATATGTTGATGATTTAAATAAACATTAAATGTAATGTAATATATGTTGACGATTCAAATAAACGAAATGTAATTGTGTAGATGCCGAGGTGGCGGGACGAAAAGAGGTTGTAAAAAACAAACGGAGCGAGAGTAGCTCGTAGAAGTGTTTAGTGATCTTAATTAATAAAGAATTATTCGTATCATATAATCTGGCATGTTCAGTCATTTATAATGCATCATGGCTTCTAAAAAAAATAGAAAGGTGATTTCAATTGAAACAAAGCAAGAAATCATCAGAAAGAGTGAAAGTGGGGCAAAACAGTGTCACCTTGTCAAAGAGTTTGGTCTCAGCAAGACCACCATCAACACCATTTTAAGTAAGAAAGACACCATCAAGTCAGCCAAGGTTGCCAAGGGAGTCTCCAAGATCTTCCATGTGAAGCATAGATCTTCACTCCATGACGAAATGGAAAGGCTGTTGATGGTTTGGATCAATGACAGGCAGGTGAGAGGTGATATCTCTACCCAAGAAGTTATCTGTCAAAAAGCCAAACTCATCTATGACAAGTTGAAGAAAAACACTCCTGAAACAAGCAGCAGCAGGGGCAATGAAGAAGAGGAGTTTAAAGCCAGCAGGGGGTGGTTTTTTAGGTTCAAGAAAAGGTGTGGAATTCATAGCATCACCATGCATGGTGAAGCTGGCAGTAATGACAAGGAAGAAGCACAGAAGTTCTCTGTTGATTTTCAACAATTTCTCAAGAATGAAGGATACTGCCCGCAACAAGTTTTTAATGCTGACGAAACTGGTCTTTTCTGGAAGAAGATGCCCAACAGGACCTTCATTACCAAGGAGGAAAAGACTTTGCCTGGACAAAAGCCCATGAAGGAAGGGGCTGACACTCCTGTTTGCAGCCAATGCCAGCAGAGACCTTAAGATCAAACCCATGCTGGTTTACCATTCTGAAAATCCCAGGGTTTTCAAGAAGAACCGCATTGTCAAGTCCAACCTGCCTGTCCATTGGAAGTCTAACCAAAAAGCCTGGGTGACTCAGGTTGTCTTTAAGGAATGGATTCTGGAAACCTTTGCTCCTGCTGTAAAGAAATACCTGCTGGACAAAGAGCTGCCGCTCAAAGCCCTGCTGATACTGAACAATGCCCCTAGTCACCCAAAAGACCAGGAGGAGATCCTGGAAGAAAGCTATCCTTTCATCAAGGTGCAGTATCTGCCAGCAAACACCACTGCCATCCTTCAGCCAATGGATCAGCAAGTCATTGCCAACTTCAAAAAACCGTACACCAGAGCTCTCTTTATGAAGGTGTTTGAAGAATGTCAGCTTTGTGGAGACATGACTGTCTGAAAGTTCTGGAAAGAAAAGTTTGATGTTCTTGTGGCAATCAGACTCATCCAGAAGGCCTGGGGAGAAGTCACGCAGAAGACCCTCAATTCAGCCTGGAAGAGGCTTGTTCCTGAATGGACCCAAGAAGAACCAGCTGAGGATACATAAGTGGTACAGGAGATCATCTCGATGGCCCGAGATTTGGAATTGGAAGTGGAGGTGGAGGATGTGGAGGAGCTCATTGAAGAACACCAAGAAGAGCTGACAACTGCGGAGCTCCAAGCACTTTTGGCCCAAGAACATGATGAAGCTCAAAGGGAAGCTTCATCTGACGAGGAGGAGGAGCAATCCAATCAACCAATTTCAACTGCTGCCATCAAGGACTTCCTTGTCAAATGGGCAGAGGTTCAGGAGTTTACCAACACTCACTATCCAAACATAGCTGAGGCCAACAGTATCAACGATCTCTATAATGACACCCTTGCCCGTCATTTCCGACAGGTGTTGAAGAAGAGAGAGAAACAGACCACCTTGGATATGTTTTTCAAGAAGCCAGCTGCCAAAAAACAAAGGATGGAACAAGAGGAGTTGACCCTGCAAGCCCCAGTAGCCTCTTCTGACTCTGACTCCAATTAAAAAACAATAAAAAGAGATCTGCTGCAATATGTAAAAGTGTGTGTCTGTATGAATGTGTGATTAAAGTGTTTCTCCACCTCCTCCTCACATCATCTGACTACCTGGCATAATTGGTGACTGCTCCATTTTCATTTTTTTTTTATGGTACAGTACGGTTATTTTATGCTGCGGAACGAATTATATGTTTTAACATGTATTTCTACGGAAAAATGCGTTTCGTATAACGGACGTTTCACTTAACGGATGTGCACCTGGAACGGATTAAGTACGTTGTACGAGGCACCACTGTATTCAGTTTGAATAAACTGTATTATCTGAGAAATTTTAAAATTTAAAAGGTGTTATTTTTTGAAACACCACCACAATTCAATAATAAGTTAAACAATCATCAAGCAAATCATCAAAACAATTTAAAACAAATTAAATTTTCACTCTAAATTTAGTTACCCTTTATAAATTTGGTTTAATTGAAAATTTAACATTGATTTAAATAAATAAAGAATAAGTAACCAGTATACATTGTTCAATTAATCTTTAATAAAAGTGAATTATTTTTAGCATCAGAAGGTATGACTTCATGAATTATATGATTCCAAGATACAGAGTCATATCTTCTCAATTTGCATACTGCTTGATTTTTTCTACTTTGAATATTTATGAAATAAAAGAAATATTAATTGTAAAATTGTTTTATTTATAACAACATATCAATTAATAAACTGAGTCACTAAATATTGACAAGTAATCATTGACAAATAAAAAGATATTTTTCCAAAAAATTTATTATTATTGAAAATCTAAAATAGTTACCTTGCAAATTAAGTGTTATATTAGCATTGCTTTCTCCTAAATCATTAACTGCATTACATCTGTAATTACCACCATCTTCAGTTGTTGGGTCCTGTTTAAAAAATGTTATTATTTTTGTTAATTGTTATTAACATTATAGTTATGAAGGAAAAACAAAGAAGGAAAATACAGTAGAGTCCCGTACAACGCGCAAATAAAGCAAGCAACACTCTCGAATTTTGTCGATCAGAGGTATACGTTTTTCAACTTATAGGCCANCAGTTGTTGGGTCCTGTTTAAAAAATGTTATTATTTTTGTTAATTGTTATTAACATTATAGTTATGAAGGAAAAACAAAGAAGGAAAATACAGTAGAGTCCCGTACAACGCGCAAATAAAGCAAGCAACACTCTCGAATTTTGTCGATCAGAGGTATACGTTTTTCAACTTATAGGCCAAGGTTTAAACTTTCATAAATTGTGTGATAATGCAAGTTTTGATAATGGGATTTCCTACAATGCGTAATGAATCCCCTGCGTTGTACAAGACTCTACTGTAACAATTTTTTAAAATTTCTTGTAGTATATTTTATTGTTCTTTTTCTTATAATTCAATTTTTAGAGCATCATTGAAAAAAGATTGTCAAAAAATAAAGTCATTCTAAAGAACAATACAGTAAATGAATATCATAAAATGCTTTTTTTCATTGCCAGACAATCCCTGGAAGGCTGTATTTTATTACATTTGAAAAAAATAGATCAAAGTGACTACTAAATATTTAAAAATATTTTTTACAAATAAATACTTCTGGGAAAACTGCAACTCTATAGTTTTTATAGGCAAGTCACCACTGATTCATATATTTTCCTAAAGGAAAAAAAAAAAAAAAAAAAAAAAATACATGTACTGTACATACATTACATAGTATTATTTTTGTGGACAGATTAGTTTAGTAAAAAGTAAAATTAAAACCAAAACTATGTATATATAACAACTAAAACTAAAGCCTTTATTTATCCAGTAGCTTATTTATTTAAACACACATTAATGAATATTTTTGGCTATCTTCATCAGCTATCTTTAAGTTAAATAAACATCTAAAACAGAACATTAAATAGAACTACCAAATAGAACATTATCATCAAGAATGTTTCATGAATCAGTTCCACTCATGGTTTGAAATTATTGCCATTCAATTTTTGTCATACATATATAAAAATGTTTAGTTACATAAATTAATATAGGCTATAATACAACCAAACAAATCTATGAAACAAGTTACAACAAAATAAAATCTATCATAATTTTAGATTTAATAGTTTGAATGAGATGATTATATTTATGGCAAAAATCAGTGCTTATTCATCTTAGTGGTACAACATCTACCATGCACTGTCAAGCCCGTTGACATTTCAATGATTCATACTGTTGTAATATACAAGATGTTTGTACATTTCAATAATTTCTGCATACTTGCTGATATCAGAGTCTCTGATAGCTCTGATCATAAAGGCTTCATCCCACCACACTATGTGTTTTTCCTGTGTGGTGAATGTAGTATCATGGAGTTTCATTCCTTCTTGGTATTGTATTGGTACTTTATTCTTGAACTAAGGTGCTTGGATATGTGCCCTATGTATATATAGTCTTGGTGGAAATGATTGTCTTTAGCTGGGATTGTGTACATACCTACTTCATCTTTGCAGACAAATGGTTTTTTGTATTCCTTATTGTGCTGTATATTGTAGGATTCCATTTGTGTTCGTGATTTCAAATGGTAATTCTTGCTAAGAATCAAGATCACAACCAACCATGTTTTATTGTACAATATATATAATTAAGACTAATTGTAGCATACCAACATTTTTCTCTGGGCATACCAACAACAGCTATGACCACTACACCACAATGCATATATAAAAAGATGATGTACTGTCTCCTGCTATTGTGCAAGCAGATACCCTAATGTCTGAGATACTAACTCAGGATCACTTATAAACAGAATCCTACCATATAGCACAACGAAAAATGACAAGAACCTTTTGGTCCCCAAACATAAAGTGGGTGTATATGCAATCCCAGTTAAAGATAGTCATTTCCACCAAGTCTGTAAAGAAGCATCAATATGATACCAAGAAGGAATGCAACTCCATGATACTTACTGCATTTGGCATACTGAAAAAAACATAGTATGGTGGGATGAAACCCATATGATCATATTCATTAGAGACCCTAACATCAGCAAGTATGTAGAAATTATTGAAATGTACAAACACCATGTACATGGCAACTGTATAAATCATTAAAATGTCAATGGGTTTCTAAGTGCATGATAGATGCTGTACTAATGGTACATTAGGATGAATAAGCTCAGTGTTTCCATGTGAAAGAACTTATTGTTTAGACTTTATTTCATTATGTTGTAACCTCTGTTTTATGAATTTGTGTTTGTTCAGTTGTATCACAGCCTATATTAATTTATGTAACTAAACATTTTTATATATGAATGACAAAAATCAAATGACATTAATTTCAAACCATGAGTGGAACTGATCCATGAGACTTTCTTGCTGATAATATTCTATTTAGCAGATGTTCATTTAATCAAAAGATGGCTGATGAAGATAGCCAAAAATGTTGAAGAAATAAGCTGATGGATAAATAAAGGTTTTGGATAATAATACAGAATCCAGTTGTTTGAGTAACAGATTTAAACTAAAGCTAAAACAACATTTATATGTATTTCAACATTTATTTTCAATATCAATAAAGTACTATAAATTATTAAATGTTCATCATTAATAATATGCTACACAAATATGTCACACTAACCTTATACAGCTTTGCAGTTAATTTTTGAAACATAACACTAACATTTTTTATTCACCCTACGACCTTCAGGTGTTCTATAAAAATTTTTCTGGTGCGATCCAAGTTCGATTTTTGAACTGGGATTACACCAGAAAAATTTTTGGATCAAAAACATTAGTGTTACATTTCAAAAATTAACTGCAAAGCTATACAAAATTAGCGCAATGTATTTGTATTTATTATTGCTTTGTTCATCAGATGGATTTAATATGCTACAATATTAAAAAATACAAATAATAATTTACAGATAAGTAGAGATATAAATTATTGTAGTAATTTCGTTATTAAAAAAAGCAATATAAAAAATTTTACAATGAAACACTAGAAAATATATTTCAGAGTATGAAAAATTTGTTACATATGATATTTAGAATTCAACTTAAAAAGAAAAAAATAATTGATCATTATCATTTAAATATCTTCAAATGTTTAATTATCACAATTAACTAAAATTAAATGAAACTAAGGATACTTTGATATAATTCATTTGATTTTAAAACATAGTATTTTGTCTATATCAAGTAAGTGCAGAAAGAAATATTATTTCTTTTTTGGCAAAATGATGAAAATTAATTGTCAAGTAAAAATATATCATTTAAAAATGAAACAAAATAAAATTTGATTTTAGTATTAATAGTAAATAATGTTATATTTCTTAAATTAAAATTATACTTATATAATCTAGGTAATTCTTTTTATATAATTTAACAATAAGTAATTTAAACTGATTTCTGTTTATAGAAATATATTACACCAAATATGTATGATAATCATAAATTCTGCATACCCTAATTTCTAAAGATAGCTGATATAAATCTGTTCCAATTTCTTTCTTTATTCCTTTATGGCGTTTGCCATCTTTTATTTGTTTGCTTCCATGATACCACGTAATTTCAGGATATGGTTTAGCTTCTAAAATACATTCTAACACTAGTGAATCGCCTTGTTGCTTAATTGTAGGTTTTTTAGGAAATCTAGGTGCTTTTCCTGGAAGCCTATTAAACAAAATTGATTAATAACAGACAAAAACTAATAACTTTTTATATTATTTTAATAAATCAAAAGCTTGATTATTTATAATTAAATTAATTGTTATATTTCACATTTTTTATAACATATAAATGAGATTTTTATATAAATTTAAATGTATTGAAAAATTTTATTCTCTAGTATAATAATTTTTTAAGCTCTTCCTGTTAAAGAATTTTCCAATTGTATCAAAAATCAAATATAATCATACACTTTTTCAGATTCTTAACTAATTTTTTAATACAGAAACTTAATTTTTTCAATTGATAATGGATATTGTTGTTGTATTATAATAGAGAGGTTGAGGCAGACGTTTTAAACGTGTAAACGTGTAGGACGGACGTTCGGTATTTTTATTTACTAATGAACTTATTTACACATAAAATCTAATATGATGATAAAATTATAATCTGATATGTTGGATTAAAAAAATTGATATTTTTATTTCTTTCAAATATGATTTTTTATTAAGTATATTATCAAAATGTTGTGTTATGTGTTAAAATGCTAAAAGAAAAAGATTAATGCACTTAAAAAATGTTTTAAAAACCTTTATTGTAATTTAAATTTATCTATATTCTGCATTATTGGAGAACTTTATATGAGCAGAATATAAATAAATTTGAAAGGATGGGGATTATCTCAAGTTCTGTTTTTATTTATTCTTTACATTATTAAAACAATGCCTATTGCCAAGTATGATTTCCATCCAATAAAATAACAAGAAAGTAACAATTTCCCATTAAACCTACCAAAAATAAGTGATTACAGTTATAACTTAAAATTAAATGTTTTAAAGTACAAAGTGATTCTAAATCATTGCTGGTGTTCCTGTAGCCTATAATTTTTTTAGCAAAACAACATTTCTTACAGAATATGAAAGTGTAGCTCAAAAAATTTTATTTGACAATGTTCTTTCCACATTGATGTCTGTGAATAATGTGATGTCATACTTCAAAATGACAATTGTTTAGAGAAAAAAATGTACATATTTTAGTTTTTTGAAACAAAATCTGTTATCATAATGCAACATTGTTACAAAACTCAGTATGGAAAAGACCCACCTTCAGATAATGCTATCTGACAAGGTTAAAGCAATTTCAAAAGACTAGTAGTGCTCAGCACCAAAAATGAACAGAAAGATCAAATACTTTGCTGGAGAAGTTTGATCTTTCTGCTCCTTTGCAGGAAAATGTTGACTGAATCAAGAAAGTGCTTTCTTGAAGCCCACAAAAATCAACTAGCTGAGTTTCTTTTCAATTAAATACATTGTCCAAGGATTTCTTAATATGCATTTTCCCAAGCACTAGATTGGGCATGATGGATCAGTTTCATTATCTCTATGCTCACCTAATATTATAGTATTTAATTTATTCCTGTAAGAATATATGAAGAACATTGTTAATAAAATCCCTATGATTCCTTCAATGAACTGAAGCTGAGTTGTGATGTGATAAAAATAGTTAGACTGCAAATGCTATAGAGAATTTGGAGCTATTATCACTCTCTCATATTTCACTGTCTGAACCTTTCCGAGCTGATTCACCTGTATCATTTGAACATTTTGCACTGATGTTGTATTTGTACAAACAAGTAGTACTACTACAACATTAGTGAAAAGCAGGACAACTGTTCATTTTCAGGGTCACTTAAACTGCTGAAAATGAATGTTCATGTATATATATATATGAACAATAGTCATAATTCATATACCCCAACCAAAATCATTGACAAATTTCCTTTTTGATTTCACTGCTTCAATTTATAATCACTCTGTATCATAAAATTTAGGATTTTTTTTTCATTTCTGAAGATTATTTAATAATTTAATTAAGATAATTTATTCAATTATTGTATTATTAAATTACTGAAAAAATTATTTTAAATATTCACAGTATTCATATATAAGATTATAATGTTTACATGAAATAAGAAAAAACTGAATTATTTCATACCTTCAAAGTTCAAAGTTATCGTAGCTTGCCCTTCTCCATGTTTATTTGTAGCAACTACTTTATATTCTCCACCATCTGTTGAAGTTACTTTTGATATTTCTAGTGCTGCTGTATGATTATGTTTATCAGAAGTTAAAACATATTTATATCTTCCACCATCTTTAACAGCTTTTCCAGCTTGTAACCTGTATACATTAATATTTCTAAAATCAATAAAATATTGCATTGTCATCATAAAATATAGTCATTTAACACATTTATAAACCCACCATTGCAATGTAGGTTTTGGGTCAGCAATAAGCCTGCATTCAAATATAATTTTATTGCCATCATCTGCTTGTCGGATGATAGGTTTTTCAGTAAAAGTTGGTTTGGCTCCTTCAGAAGGAACAGAGGTTTCATCGGCTAAAAGATATTTTAAGAGTTATAAACCTAAAATTTATGATTACAAAATATTCAAACAATAAAAACTCAATATTTTCCCATAAAATTACTGTAATGAGTAATATTAAAGTTCCAACAATAAAAAAACATTTAATCTTGTGGTATATCTATAATTGTAATTGTAAAATTATTGAATAAAAATTTATTTGTTTACTTAAATAATTAAGTTGGAAAAATATTTAAGAGTGTGAATACTATGTAATGTTAAATATTACAGTAATAGTAATTTAATAATAATCATCATTTACATTCTTCTATAAGTAATTTTTATTAATAATTATTGGCTTCAGACTAATATTTTCTAAAAAGTTTCTTATAAATTTAAATACAGTGGTACATCATACTTCAAACAACTCTAACTTTGAATGNAGGTTGATCCCAACTTACCGATTAAAGTAAATCGACCGACATAACGTAAAAAACATGACACTTTTATTAACTAGCAGATTAAATTCTAACTCCATCTTACAATGTTTTTTTTAACGAGCGGTATCACAGTTCGTGGAACGTAGCGTAGGGTCGACTGGTCGTCTCGGCAGCTAGTCCAGAAGTAGTTCATCGGCTAACGCTCCGGGCAATTTACCGCCTTACAGAAATGTTGACTATTAGTTCGCGACAAGAAGAAGTTCGCGACCGCAACACACTGCATAAATGCTAACTGTTGTGCCCCCAAGTTGCCTCTCACTCTCACTGTGAAACAACTCTTGTATTATGCTTGTATGTATGTGTTCAGTGCTTTATTCACTTTATTTTTGGTGTGTTTTGTTATATCAATATATATAACCCATAGCTATTAACCATGGCATCCAAGTTGGAAGCAATGAAACCTAAGAGGAAGATTGTAGTATCAATGATTGAGGTGAAAAGGGATCTTATCACAAAGGTACATATGTGGCAAATTTGATAATTGTATTTAAGATGCTGAAGTCGATGGTGTGCACTATTCTTAAGAACAAGAAAGTAATAAAAGCAGCAAATGTAGTTAAAGGTGTCATAGTGTTGATCTCCAGGAGATTGCATGTTATTGAGAAGTTGGAAAAACTCCTATTAGTATGAATAAATGAGAAGCAACTGGCTGGTAATATCATTTCTGAAAGGATTATTTATGAGACAGCCAAGAAGGTGCATAGTAACAGAACATCACCAGTCCTCACTAAAGTACCATAAATGCAATTTTTATTTTATTATATACTATTTACATATTTTATTTATTTTTTCATGTTTAATTTATTATTTAGAGTATTTAATTGTTTTATTTTTACCTTAAATTATTTATATTTGCTATTTAAGTTTATTGAAATGGGTATTGCTTAGTAACATAGCAAAATAAAAAACTGTAGAGAATGTCAGAGAATAAATTCACACTTTAAAAATCAACTCCAGCAAAAAGTTTAATGAAACAAATACATTATTTTCAACCTAATTTGATAGGCCTTCATCATTCCATAATAGAACAAAATACAAAATTTAAGTACAACAGAAATAAAATATAAATTAACAAAAATAAGATAACATAAAAAATAATAACAAATATTTAACAAAATAAAATAAGAATGAGCAATTATTTATTCTGACATCATCACAATGCCGAGCTGCAAGTTTTAATCATATTTTTAATTTATTTAATTTAAATTATATCCTCTCCACCTAAAATAAGTAGTGGCTTACCCCTGTACATCATACTTTTCCTTTAACAATAGAGTCGTGCCAGTCATCTAACACCTTCCAGGGAGAAATTTTGAATTGAAATAACATGACTTCTGGTTTGCATTGCAAGTTTGTATATAGTTATCGGGGCCTCCTGTCCCTAAGGTTTCCATATCTGGTCTTGGATTTCATTTATCTAATTCTGTTCTCAAAATTAAGAAAAGACAGACAAACAGATGGACGGATAACAGTGGGAATTTATAGGTCTAAAATTTTTTTCAAATTGCAGCCCAATAACAATAAAATAATAATGTAGAAGTTCCCCATTAAAGGAAGTCAAGCTAGAGCTTATACAGACACCTCCATGTGGTAAATAGCAAGTTTGCATTTCTGTATCCCTGTAATTAATGCAGGGATAGCTGTCTTCTCATTTAACCTGTACTTTTTTGTTGGGTAGCATAAGCTAACCAACAAAAAAGTACAGGTTAAGTGAGAAGACACTATATTCATCAGACCAACTAAGGACATCAACACATTTAGGCATTAAGAGTCCTAAGAAATATATAAAGTCAATAGAACTTCCACCTGCATTAATTACAGGGATGCAAACTCATTATCTACTGCATAGAGGTTTCTGTATAAGCACTAACTTGACTTCCTTTAATGGGACACTTCTACATTATTATTTTATTATTATTATTATATTTTGTTATTTACTTCATTTTGTTAAATATTTGTTATTAATTTTTAAATTATATTACCTTGTTAATTTAAATATAAATTAACAATATTCAAAATAAATATATTTTGAATTTAAATTTTATATTTTGTTCTATTCTATTGGTATTTATTGAATGTTCTGTTTATTCAAACACATTCTATTTTGTAACACTCAACTGATGAAGACCCTTCAAATTACATTGAAAAACATTCTTGTTTCATTAAACTATTTTCTGTAGTTGATTTTGAAGGTGTAAATTTATTCTCTGGTGTTGTTTAAGGTCTGAGAATGGATTAATTCACTTAATGGATAAAACCAAACCAGTTTTATCCATTAGAAATAATAGAAAGTGAATTCAAATGATTCAGAGTTCAAACAGCAACCTGGAATGAATAAAATTCAAAGTACAAGGCACCACTGTATTTAAGTTTTAATACTCACAATCAAAATTAAGACTTATAGTTGCATTGCTTTCTCCTAATTCATTTTTTGCTGTCACTTGATACTTTCCAGCATCTTCAATTGTTACATCTTCTATTTGCAAAATAGAATGAAATGCATTTCCATCTTTTTGTACAATATTCTAAAAAATTAAACAATAGATTTATTAAATTTTTAAAGTATAAAATAACTAAATGCATTTTATACTGCAAAAATAATTTTCAAAAATTTGCTGATAAATGTTATATAAAATTAATATTTAGGGCAATCTGTAACTAAGTAAATTTTAATAATTTATAATATACTATGAGGTGTATTCCAAAAAAAGGCCAAATGGTTATAAAAACAATAGAAACACTTTGCTAAAAGTTTATTATTGGTTACAAATACATATGTATCCCTTCCTTTTTCTATGTAGTCACTATTTTTTACCAAGTATTTTTGGTACTGTGAGAAACAAGCTTCTTTATGCCCCCTGCATAACATTCCTGCACTTGTGTCTCAACACAAATGCAAGAACAGGTAAGTCACTGAGTACAAGGTCAGGTCTGTAAGAGAGGTGATCAAACAGTTCCCATCCTAATTCACTGAAGAATTATACAATATCCTTATTTATGTATTAGGAACATTTTCAAACTTTTAAAAATTATCTTATGTTCCTTTCTTATATTCCATTTTAGAACTCTCTGACCTGATGAAGATCTAAGAAAATCAAAATATTAATTATAAATGCTTACTGGAAGTAATTCAAGGTTCCTCTGTGTCGATTTATATTTTGTATTTGTAAGAATTGACATTTGATTTGATAAAATAAAAATATTATAAAAGTAAATGCAAGCCAGTCCATGCCAGTTATTTTTGGATGGCTTCTGTGTGTATAAAATTTATTCTAAATTTTTTTAATTTGAAAAATTCAAAAGTGCATCCATTGTATTTCAAAATGGAATTGGAATAATTAAATATTTCTTAAAACACTGCAAACATTACAAAAATTATATACCATACGAAGTGTAATTTTTGTAGTATTTCATTTATATTTTTAGTTAAAACTAGAATTGTAATATACATATTTATTTTTCCAAGTATTTTTTTAAATATAACTACTATTTTGTAACAGTGATGGTATTTATTTTTGAATAAATAATTGTAACTATGTTCTTCACAAATTACTGGAGTAATTAATTAAATACAAACAAAACCTTTTATCCAGTAACAGAACTTCAATGAAAATTTCAAACGTTTTCAGCCTTCACCAAGGCCTGCCTCAGGTTTTTAACAAAACCGAATTCCTAAGTTGAATATCAGAACGATAATGTTCGAAAATCGAGTTTTTAAAATTTTGAATATCTCATCACATAAGGCTAATTTATACAGTTGATTGACTAAAACTGTAAAAGTGTGATCATGTGATCCATACAAATTTTTAAGCTGTACATATTGTATAAGATGAAATTATTTTGGGTTAACTTTGCTCAACTCTTTCATACACTTACTTCCATGCATGCACCACTGTATTGCAGTCCTTAAAGTTAATACAATTGCCGGTTAGACTGGCTTTATTTCCAATGCCTCCAAGCTATGAATATGATCTGATTGAAAGGCATGCTTGATTAACTTGGTGTTCTGGAGGTCCACATGTACTTCCAGATGGGTGGCATACATGGACAAAGCAGTGGTATGCCTGTTGTTCTCAAGGTTGTACTGATGTTCACATACCCTTTTATGTATTGATTGTTTGGTTGAGCCAATATAGACTAAGTCCCTTTGGAATCTATTGTCTCTTAGAGGTATAGAGTGGTAAACTGGGTAAACTGTAAATAGTAGGTAAACTGGGGCTCTGGTTTGATCCATTTTATCTTTTGCATTGTGTAGCAACTTGTATATTGTATCAGATCTCTTGTATGCAATTTCTGTACCACTCTAGCCTGCAATCTCTTTGTATAAGGATTTCAAATGTTGATTGAACTGTACTGTGGTGTACCTGGAGCCTGTGATGTGTTGTTCATTTCTGTTAGCAGCAGACTGGGTGTTGGGACCATTGTGTGTGGCAAATTGGTTGGTGTAGACGCGGGCTAAACCATGTACCAGATCTCTTCTGTAGCCATGTTTTACCACTATATCTTCAATACATTGTAATTGTACAATGTTGTAATACGTTGTGCAATTTATGTAATATTGCTTTGTCATGCATGCTCATCCTATGACCTTATATCTCAAAAATGAAGTAATAGACCCCAATTTTTTATTACACTTTTGGATTCCTCATTGCAATTAATGGTAAATGGCAAAGTTTAATTGAAATCAATCAAGATTTTGAGAACAAACACAATTCTGTAAGTCATATTAGAAGAGGCTTCACTAATGCTCTGTCAAATATACTGTAAAAATTTTTTGCCCTTTTTTTACATTTTTAACAAAACATTGATTTACATATTTGCTCATTTTGATTGCAATTAATTAATATGTTGAAAAAGTACATAATACTACATATTTTACTAAAAGTCACTATGATATTTTAATGAAATAACATTATGGTTTCTAGGTCTGTAAGAGTTAAATAAGCTATATTATATTTAACAAATTTGGTATAATCTATTATCATATCAATACCTGCAATTACAAAAGTACATTTTACTGAAAATTTTATTTTAATATGTTATACTTTATCAAAATATTAGTTCTGATCTTTGAACACAAGGAACATTTCTCAAGTTTCCCTTTCCGATTTTAATAACTCTTATTTACCATATTTACTTGAATGTAAGATACACTTTTTCAGTTTTTAGTATCTCTGAAAATATTAGGTTGTTCAGAAAGTAAGTTCATTCTTTTTATCACTAGACAGATTAGTCATATTTTTCCCGCCATTTTCATTCTAAACCGTATTATCATTATATATTTTGACAGCTAGCATTTTAAGGCTTACTTGTAAAAAATTTTGTTTGATTTTGTGCAATTGTTTATTTTTTGTGTCCCATCAAATATGGAAGATCGAAAGCAGCATTTTTGGCATATTTTGCTCTTTTATTACCGAAAAGGTAAGAATGTTGTTCAAGTGAGAAAAAATTTGTGTGACATGTATGGAGAAGATGTTTTGACAGAATGACAGTGCCAAAACTGGTTTACAAAATTTCGTTCTGGCAATTTCAATATTGAAGATGCACCACGTTCTGGATGGCCAGTTGAAGCCAATGAAAACAAAATAAAGGTACTGATTGAAGCAAACTGCCAAATAACAACATGTGAAATCACTAAGAGATGAAATTTGTCAAATTGAACTGTTTATGATTATTTGAAACAAATTGGTTTCGTTTCAAAGCTTGATATATGGGTTCCACATGTTCTTAAAGAGGGATGCTCTCTTTGGTGGGATTTTAAGGAAATTTTTTTTGGAGCTTTTACCAGACAATTTAACAATTGATTCGAAAGTGTACTGCCATCGAGTAAACAAATTGAGTAATATCATCAAACAGAAAAGGAGGCCAGCATTGATCAACAAAACAGGTGTAGTGTTTTACCACGATAATGTCAAATTTCACACAAGTTTGGTAACTCGTCAGAAACTGCCATAACTTAGATGGGATGTGCTATCACACCAACCATATTCGCCAGATCGAGCACACTCAGATTATTACTTGTTCCGGTCTATAAAAATTTTTTTTAACTGTAAGACATTTACTTGAAATGACAATGTCAAAAATCACTTGGATCACTTTTTTGTAAGCAACGATCAAAACTTTTATGAATGTGAAATCATGCTACTACCAGAAACGATGACAACAGGTATTTGACCAAAATGGTCGATATATAATTCAATAAAATATTTATTTATTATAAAAATATTGTGTTTTTTTCCACGAAAAAAAAAACGAACTTACTTTCTGAACAACCCAATAGAATGCATCTTAGATTTGATTTAATACATTATGATTATAGACTTCTAGTGTCATGTATTATTTCTCTATAACTAAATCCATTTCATAATTTTAATGATTTTATTTGACCAATATTCATAATCTAAATATATAAAATTACTTGCCCTGACTGACTGACTGATTGATTCATCATCACCCAGGGCAAACCGCAAAACCTAAAGGTGAAATTTGGTACACAGAGTATGTCATGGAAACGCACACTAAGAAGGGATTTTTCAAAATTCCCCCGCAGAAGGGGAAAGGGAGAGCATTAAGGCTTAACCAGAAGAAAGGCTTCTACTGTACTATTTTAGATGCAATTTTTTGTTTTTAACTGCGTTTAGTTTCATTGAGTACTTAGGTGTATTAAATTGACAACATTTCAGACATTGTTATAAATATTTATATTTATTTTGATATTTTAATCAAATGTTCGAACTGTTTTAAATTCGAATTTGTTATTGCATACTGGTTTGATTATAGAACGATTGTAAACATTCCAGAAAATTGGTCAAATTGAAAACAGTTCGTTTGATTCTCAGCAGTAGGTGTTATATAACAATTACTATGGTTGTTGAAATACTGTATATAAATGGTGTTCGCTTGCAAAATCCGCATGGGCAAAGTTGCGGGTAACAGCTAGTAGTAAATATTTAAGAGGTCACCTTAGTTCAACCTCATTATTCTATTACAGTAATGTCATAAGTGTTTGGAAGAAAATCTCAAAAAAGTTGTGCAACACTCTTTTAAAAAATATTGCATTTCTGACGCTTAAACAATAATGAGGATGGTTGCATTTAGAAAGATTAGATCCAATTGCAGAGTGCAACTGAAAATTAAATGATTGTATTGGATCGAATGTGGACTCTTATATTCAAGTACAGTAGAGTGTCGTTTATCCGAAAGCCTGTTATCTGAAAGATCAGTTAACCGAAAGCATTCCAGTTGGCAAATTTAAATTTTTGCTAGTGCTGTGGTGCTGCAATCTTTGGCTATATCTTGGGCTACTCCAATATTTTTTTGTTGGTGTGTGTGTTTTAGCTGGCAGCACTGGCACTTTTGTGTGGTGTTTTTCTGAGGACTGTGTGTCGTGCTGAATCAAACGTTTTTGATAATAGATCAACTTCTAAAGTATATATTTTTGGTTTTTATATTTTTCAATGTATTTATTTTGTTTGTAAAAAATAAAGAAATAATTTTTAATGATACAATAGCCACAATTATTATTTTAAAAAGTTTACATTAGTCTTAACATTGACGAAAATTCAACATGAATAGACATGCAACGGAAAAAAATTTCAACATGGGATAGGTTAATATATTTTTTCATACAAAATCGGTTATCTGAAAAATAAGTTATCCGAACAACCTCAGTCCCCAATTGATTCGAATAAATGACGCTCTACTGTAAATACAATATGTTGTAAAGAATCATAAACTAAGAGAGAGATACAGTAGAATCTCATTTTAACGGATCACTCGAGCCACCAAAAATCATCTATTGTTCTGAGAATCTATTATATTAGATTTCCATAACTAATGATGAATGCTTAATGTGTTTGAAAACGTTTTTATGATATTAAATAACTGATGATGGATGCTTAATGCGATATTAAAGAATTGTGCTGGACATTTAAATGGTTTTATGTTTTATTAAATTAATCAAATTCCCATAAAAATCTATGGTAAATCGATAATCAGTTAACAAACAATTCGGGTAGTGAACACAGTCTTAGAACGGATTATGTTCATTAACCGATCACCCACTGTAGTATATATGACAAACTTTCATTACTGAACTTTTCGTTTATGTAACTTGAACTTACCTTAAATCTTCCTTTCGTTTCAACCAAAGTACCATCATGGTACCATGAAATTGAGGGTTTAGGTTCGGCTAAAATTCGGCATTCGAATAATAAACGTTTTCCTTCGTCTTCTTGTCTAATAGAAGGTTTTTTAGCGAATGTCGGTGCAACACCGTCGATTTGACTGTCAAATATATTAAATATTAATTGATATTGACTAATAAATTTACAACATAAATTATTGATGATAATATATTCAAAAAACAGTTAGGTTCATATTAATACTATCAAACAATTAAATGTACTTTAAATAAATAAATGTATTCCAGTGGCGTGCCATCATTGGAAGCAGTGGAAGCACCGCTTCCCTTGTATTTTCTAAAAAATAAATACATATTATGCAATTATTTTCATATAAATAAAATTAATATTTTATTATAACCACATTATGTATCTTATTACAAATTTCTATACTATATGTGAAAAAAAATGATAAGATTGCTATTGTATATTCAAATATTAGTGGCGAAATGGAAGCACTGTATTGTCAGCTTCCAAACAGCCAGATTATACTCATTTGCACACATGCTTTACAGAGCACCAACCTCACCCAGTTTAGCTGGTAAAAGCTACACACGTATAACGCTTCCAACGATTCTATCCAAGACCGGTTCTGGGCTGTTGCTGCCTGCCTGCTAGATATTTGGCCACCCTCGCCCAATTATATGAATCACAAGTAGATTTATAACTTAACCCAACCGATAAGAATTTACTGGTATGTTTTTATAATAGTTCTGTATAGGAGTTTAAAAAAATCCATTAAAATATTTGATATTTTTATTCCGCTCTCCCATCTTATATTACTTATGGATTTCAAACACGTACACTGAACCAATATAATGTGTGGTATGATCGACGAACAAAAAACAAACGTTTTCAAACCTCTTCTAGGTTCTTCCTCAGGTTCCTTTAGATTTTAGCTCGTAAATTCGATATTTCAAATAACTTCGTTCTTGCGATCGAACAGTTCTTTTTTAAAAGATGTGTCGCGCATGCCGTTCAAACTAACGACTGCCGTCAACGAAAGACATTAACGAATGTTGTTTAAATAATTTCTTTCTTAAGATCGAACATTTCTTTTAAATTATCCGTCACGCATGCGTGACATGTCCGCTTGCTCGGAAATAACGAGCAGTTAAAGCGTGTTATGTATCAACTCTTGCCAGGCCATCGACAAGATCATCTCCTCTTTAAAATTTATGCACGTGGTTTCGATAGAGGATTTAAAGATGTGCATCGCCTCTAACCACTTGAGATGTTCATTGGGAGGCGCACCGAGGAGGAGATTGGTCCTATTAAAGTCAGCAACTATGCCCGGGTCTGTTGCGTATGTAGCGAGGGCCGTGCTGGTTCTCCCGTGACGAATGTCTGCCTTATGCTCCTGTATTCTGACACCTATGGATCTTTTAGTAGAGCCTATATATATTAAGTCCCTGTCGAATCTGTTATCTCTCAAAGGGACACTATAGACCCCCGGTCTTCTGCTGGGGTTAGGAGGGTCCTTCCCATTCCTTAGGATGTTAAAAATAGTAGGGCACCTCCTGTAAGCAATACTGATTTGGCGCTTCTTGGCGATCTTGTCATATATAGATCTTACATATGGGTTAAAGGTGACGGGTATACGTTC
>NW_019384392.1:824100-840805 GCF_000671375.1 Centruroides sculpturatus | reverse complement strand
GAACGTATACCCGTCACCTTTAACCCATATGTAAGATCTATATATGACAAGATCGCCAAGAAGCGCCAAATCAGTATTGCTTACAGGAGGTGCCCTACTATTTTTAACATCCTAAGGAATGGGAAGGACCCTCCTAACCCCAGCAGAAGACCGGGGGTCTATAGTGTCCCTTTGAGAGATAACAGATTCGACAGGGACTTAATATATATAGGCTCTACTAAAAGATCCATAGGTGTCAGAATACAGGAGCATAAGGCAGACATTCGTCACGGGAGAACCAGCACGGCCCTCGCTACATACGCAACAGACCCGGGCATAGTTGCTGACTTTAATAGGGCCAATCTCCTCCTCGGTGCGCCTCCCAATGAACATCTCAAGTGGTTAGAGGCGATGCACATCTTTAAATTATCTATCGAAACCACGTGCATAAATTTTAAAGAGGAGATGATCTTGTCGATGGCCTGGCAAGAGTTGATACATAACACGCTTTAACTGCTCGTTATTTCCGAGCAAGCGGACATGTCACGCATGCGTGACGGATAATTTAAAAGAAATGTTCGATCTTAAGAAAGAAATTATTTAAACAACATTCGTTAATGACTTTCGTTGACGGCAGTCGTTAATTTGAATGGCATGCGCGGCGCATCTTTTAAAAAAAGAACTGTTCGATCGCAAGAACAAAGTTATTTGAAATATCGAATTTACGAGCTAAAATCTAAAGGAACCTGAGGAAGAACCTAGAAGAGGTTCGAAAACGTTTGTTTTTTGTTCGTCGATCATACCACACATTATATTGGTTCAGTGTACGTGTTTGATAGATAAGTGTGGTGACTTATGGATTTCAATGTTAAACCAGTGATATTACGATTTCGTGTATCCCATCTTTAAGGGGATGTAGAAAAAAAACATGTACAATTCTTGTACAATGTTAAAAAATTAACTGTTACTTTGACAGCATAATTTACAACTAAATTTAATGAATGAGAGAGATACACGAAGTACAGAAAAAGCTCTAGAATTTCTTTTCCTTAAATTTACAATTTATGTATCTGTTGTCATAAAAATTTGTCTTTCCACTTTTTTCCAAGACTACAAATATTTAAGTACAAAGTAACCAGTTTCAACTTATTTCTACTTAAGAAGTAGTTAAATAATTAAGCGATTAGGGAATTGGGGACAGAAAACCCTGAAGAGCCAAAATTTGACTTAAACAAAAGCTTAACCAAACCAATCTCTAGCCAAGTACAGTGGGGACTGATTTCTTCATAATATTAGACGTAATAAAGACAGAAATTTTTCCAGTTCAATGAGAGTGACCAAAAAGATGTAAATTTTGGAAATTTCCATGGACACCTGGTCCTAAAACAAATTAGTTAGAAAACAAATGACTATTAAGTTTAACAAATTTAGATTTTTACAACTATGGTGAAAAACGTTTAAAATTTACAACCCTGTCGCGTCCTTTGAGATATACTAGTGATGCAACAAAAGAGGCATTTGACATTAACTGGTATCGGCACCCTTGGGATTTGGCCTGCATGCACACACTACACACCTACCAAGATCGTCTCTGATTCCATCCATGAGCCACTGGTAGGGAGCAATTTTAACTAAGTGAATTGTTTTAATATTTAAAAAGTAAAGAATATTTTATGTTATTTTTATGTACATTTCTTCACAAAACTATATTTAATTATAATTTTCTTTAAAAGTATATTGATACAATTGAGTATTTTGTACCAGGTATGTATAATTGTATATCCATCACACATTTTATTTTAACAAGTAAGTTTTTATAATTTTATTTTTAATTTTAGCCCTTATATTATGGCTAGCAGTTTAGAATGTAATTGTGATATTGAAAATTTATTTTAAAAAGTTTTGGCTTGAGACCATATAATGAAAAAGAAAACATTATTAAAAGAGAAAGACCAATGCCTAAATTAAATATAAATACGTAAACAAAAAAATTTGTTCAACATTTTCACAATAAAATTTTTGAAGACGTAAATGACTTTGTGGATGCACAGAAATGCAAAAATTGTTTTGTTGGCCTTGCCTATTATTTTCAAATGAAATTAGTATGTGGAATAAGAATGGCTTTGACGATTTAAATATTTTGAGTAAAGCTCGCAAAAAGACATGAAAATCATAAATCTCACATCGATTCTTTCGTAAAATTGAAGCAATTTGGAAATCAAAATAGAATAGAATTTAACATTAGTAAACAATATAAAATAAATATTGAAAATTATAACAAAGTTACGGCTAATAGATATATTATATCTAAATTAGTAGATGTTATCAAAGCAAGAATTGGCATTTAGACGGCATAGGGAATCTATTGAATCTAATATCAGAGGTAATTATATTGAATTTGCTTATTTATTAAGTGTGTTAGATAATCTATTAATTAAAAATACATTTAGAGAAATCTACAGTTTTTACTGGCTTATCGAATAAACGAATACGAATGGACCCTAGACCATCGCTGACTCATTGCCCCTGGAAGTCAGCTTCTTACAGAAACACAGCTTTCCTATCATCAAATGTCACGGCACACCACTGATGTATTCATTATTTACAAATATCAATATACAAATATTGTTATATATAAATATATTCAAATTTAGAATTTAGCAGCACTATTTTGAAATAAGTACTGTCACATCCAGATTACAAAAGGTAATATTACTTCAATTAATCAAAATTAGATAAAACAAAATGTTTGGTGAATTATTAAATAAACTAGATTTGGACGCATTAAGAAATGAAAAATGTACTGTATTCTATTTTTAGAAGAGACCTTCTTACTGACCATAATGACTTTTAACTTATACAAAACAGAACTTTTAATTTTATTTATGACTGTATTTTTATTAAGGTCAAATGTAAATATACAATTACAATTAAATTTTATTCTGAAGCCTCTTTTGAGTACTATGCATTGCCTGGCAAAGATTCATGAGACAGATTGTACTGTACTATATTCTGTTGTCTTTGTTATGAAGTACTATTCCAATATTCATGTCAGAAAATGCAGAATCTTGGCTAAACAGGTCTTACTTAACTGAGATCCTACTGTATTATGAATGTCTAATCTTTTAATTTTGAGGCAAATATATTAATAATGTACAAATATCCCCCATACAATATGGCATTGCTATAACACAGTTTCACTCTAACATAGTTTGAACTGGAAAAATTCCCAATACAGCATGATATTATTACAATACAATTTCATTCTAATATGATTTGAGAATTGGAGACATCTTCATATAAAAACATCACAAGTTTTTTGGAGACATTCCTGTACCAAACATTACAAATTTTAAGTGCAAACATCCTCATTCAATATTTCTTTTATTCAAGCAAGCATGCTTATTGTCTCATATTTGCCCATGTATTTTAGAATATTGAAATTTTCAGTTGTTTCATGCCTTTTGCTCAGTTTTCCTTAAAGAAAATTGATTGTACAATTTTTATTCTTCCTTGTCCTAACTTTTTATTCTAGCTTTCATATAAACCAGGTGTTGCTGTTGGTAACAGTGCTCTAAATGAACCCAAAAGACTGTCACTGTGTTTTGTTTTTATACATTAAAAAGCTACTACATAAAAAGATTAAATTTTTAAAGATTTCTTAGATAAACACATGCAAATGAAAATACCAGATTTTATCAAAAAAATAAAAATGTTGCCAATACTTCAGATTAACATCAACAGGAAAGTTCAGATGATGATATTTTGCCAAAAAGAAAATATCCTTTTTTTTTTTTTTTTTGATTAAATCAAATTTTGACCATACAAATGATTTTGGGTCAGTACAAAATAATCCTTTTTTAATAATCCAGCTAGAGACAGATGGTTTATTAAAAAAAAGGATTCATTTGTACTGACCCAAAATTTTTTGTATGGTCAAAATTTGGAACTTTGAAATACTGTTAAACGAAAAATATCCTTGTTTAACAGTATTTAGCAGTGAAGAAAAAATTAATATTCTTCTCTTCTTTCTTCTTTTATCCCTAGCTAGCATTTGGTTAGGGGGGATCTGCGCAACCAGTATGCTGCTGTGTGTGCTGCAGGAAGTTGAGCTTTCTCCACAATGCCCCTCCATTGCCCTCGATCCATGGCCGCCACTTTCACCTGCCTCAGATCAAGCCATTGGTTCCTGAGATCTTCCTCAACCTGTTTGGGTCCACATTTTCTTAGGTGTGGAGCATTAGATTTTCCACAGAGTAGGTCAATGTCAAAAGAGCAGTTGGTGGGGCATTTGGTTAATACCCATTCAGCACACATGGCCAAACCATCTCAGCCATCGCTGTTGAATTTGTGTCTCAACAAATGGCTGCTGTTGGCATCTGGCCTGGATGGCATTGTTGGTGATGCAATCCTGAAGGGAGATACCAAGAATCTGTCTCAAGCATTTCAATTCAAAGGTCTCAAGTCTGTCCAAGTCTGTCTTAAGCAGGGTCCAATCAGGTCCTCTCATGGACCGAACATCCTTCAACGTTGAGCAGAATTGGAGGTTGATTAGGAAATAATCCAGTACAGCGAAATCCTTACCAGTCAAATTAATATTAACATGCAACACTTTTGACTGTGATTGTTAGTTAATTATTGATTACTTTAATCCTTAAGCCCATATCCCGAGATATCTTGGGCAAGTTACATAGCGTTACGAAAAACGCGGGCGTTTGGGCCCCCACAATTTTTTTTTTAATTTTTGGAATGTTTTTTAGGTCCCCAAATTTTTTCGAGTTTAATGAGCCTTTGATAAGGCTCGATTAAGGCTTAATTGCTTTTTAATGTTTTTTAATGGGAGTTTTTTATCAAAATTAATTAATCGTTCTAAAGTTGTAGTGCACCGATTTTCCTTTGGTAAAGTTTTTTAAAGCTGCTTTCTGATGTCAAAAACGACCTCCGATAGTTTTTTAATTTTTTTAATTAATAGATTTTATTATATATAAGTTTAATTAAGCCGGGGGTCGAAAATCGCAATAAAAATTATAATTTTTTAAAAATATAGGTTTAATTTCAAGTCACCCTACTTTAAACCCATCGCCTCCCGAGACGTATGAGAATGTCCCGGGAAATCCGACTCCAGCTGTGTTCAAGGTCATCCTGCTGTGTAAACAATGACTCATGGATGTTATATTTCACAGAAAGACAAGACAAAGGAAAATAAAATTTGAAGCTTTTTCTTCAAAATAAACGCATTTCTTTCGTTTTTTTCAGTTTTAAGTATTTGTTACGTTTAATTAAATTAATGATTATAAAATATCAAAAATCTCAATGTCCTTAAGGGGTTAATAAACATTTCTCTTAATTATGAAAAAGAATAGAATACTTCTGCTAACTTTATGTTTTGTACTAGTCCTTTATTTCATATAGCACAGATTCACATAACATGACACTTTTTCAGAACCTAACTACCATGTTATACAGGAGACATCTGTATATTATCTTGCATCAAAAAATAGCATACAAACATTTATATATATAACCAAGCCTGAACTTTATTACAATCAAATCTCTAAATGTCAGTGTCTAGTCCAAAATAATCTGTCATTTAAAAACATATAAACAACTTTTTATTCTTGTATTTTATCTTCCATCACTATATTTTATCTTAATAATATTTTGTATGTAATGAATAATAACTTTACTGTGTAGCAAGATAATTTTCCTTTGTTTGCTTTCATTAGTATAAATGTAAGCTGTGCATAAAAAAAAAAAGGAATTCAAACAACTTGTTAAAGAAACCAAAGTAAGAATTTATTAGGAATGTTTTTGGCCAACTGTTCCTAATTCCTAACATTCCTATACCAAATCTCAACCGTCCACTTTTTGCATGGACATTCTGCTTTTCAAGGGTATTGTCCCTGTGTCTTCTGTGTTTGACATTTGTCCACCTTTTCACCAATGATTCCAATTATCAATCTTTTCCTTTTACACTTTATTTTAATAACAACATTTTTTCAAGCAGCACTAAGGATGGTTGCTTAAGTTACTTTTCTCTAAATTTCTGTTTGGCATGGAAGGTGACAACACTGATGATTTTTAAAATTGTTCCCCAAAGATGGTAGATCATAACAAGCAGCAAAAATTTTTCAGATTAAGCAAAATAGCAGAAATTGTTATGGTTATGCCATACAGTAATGTTTGAGAGAAGAGAGTCTTAAGCATTATAAAAAATAAAAACAAACTGATGTCAGAAATTGTTTGCAGAATGTATTGTCTTCTCTGATTACTGTACATTGTAGTAATTTTCAAGCAATAGTAAATGCCATTATAGACTGATTCTCATCTCTTGAAGAAAGCTAAGGTTGCTACTAGAAGTTACAATGACTACCATTGTAAAAAGTAATCTTTTTTAATCCAAAATTTTTTGTACCTGGACTGTTGTATATGTTACTGTGAATGACCGATATCTGGCGAATGTCAGCATTCACACAGTCATTTCGTGTATGTACGAAATATTTGCTAAATATCATTTCTCACTTACACCGGCAAATGTCGACATTCAGCATGCACTGATGGCGAGTGTTGAATAAAAATATTTTTATTACCTTAAGACAAAAATGTAATGTTTTAATATGTCAAAATAGGAGAAAGCTTAAGTAATAGCACATGTAAATAAATTGTTGAACCTAAAACGAACAGTACATTCTAAATCACTAAAGAAAATAATACAATAATAAACTTACACATAAATTATATGATTAATGTTATACAATCTTATTTATTGCAACAACTTAAACTGTTATGGCACTTTGAATTGCACAAGAGTCCCTTGCTTTTACAACTGCATTTATTCGTGGAACACTTCGTTTTGCAATGACAGCGTGTATAGCCTTGCCCTCCACTTTTTGAATTAGCTGCAGCTGCTTCTCTCAGCAATATTTCTTGAGAAGAAATCTCATCTATGGAAAGTAACTTTTCTTTACAAATTACGAACTGATTACGTTATTACGTGATTATGAACTGATCTGTTAATGGTGTCTTTTATTCGGATATTGCCGACGCCTTACCAACGACCCCTCTCATCCTCCGCCACTCAACATGACAAACCGATCCCCATCTCACGGGATCAAAAGAACAAAAACGCCATCCAGTGACAAAGTGGACAGTTCCTACCAAACTGTTGCCAGAAAAAGAGGTACGACCTTGTCCTACCTCCGGCTACCCACAAAGGATTTGGCAACAGACTGTCACCTCTCTGTCAACAAGGTGTCATTTTGACCTCCACCAAAGCTTATCTGTGCTTGTTCACATACACCAGCAATTGTTCAAATATATAATAATATAACCAAACATTCGGTCTTTCACCAACGTATTTTGTATGTGTTGACATTCACCGGAGAATATCGACATTCTCTAATTTCGGTCTTTCACAGTAACATATACATATAAATATACTATATACATATTGTAACTTTATTCTAGTCAGAATAAAATACTGTGCAATGTTCTATAACAATGGTTCATTCCTAGACTTTGTTTCTTCAAGATCTCATTTGAACATTAAGAAATTTTTGCAACTCAACATTATATCTATACATAATAGAATTTATTTGATAAATTTTTTAAAATTTTCTTTTTAACATTTTCATCTAAAATGTAAACAACACAAAATTAATTAACAACAAACAAAAAAATTAAATTAAAAATTTATTTATAAAATTTTATTTTTTTTATGTTGTTATAAATTTGAAAATTTATCATTTTGAATTGTCTTGCATTTTTGACAAAACTTGCAAAATCTAGAATCAATTTTTGAGTTATTCATTTTTATTTCAATAAGAAATTTTTTGAGATAGTTGGATTTTCTTTCAAAAAATATAAGTTTTTTCATGTATATTGAAAGATTTATTTCCAATGTCTTTAAAACCTTGAGAATTTTGCTACAAATTATACAAAATGATAGATGTTCACCATTAACTTCCTTATATGGAAATACATATTTTAAAAATTCTGAAACATATTTCCTTTTTCTTACAATTATTGTTTTATAATTTTTTTTATCATATATAAAAATCCAATAATCTTTTTTTTGTTGTTGTTGTTTGTCAATTTTCTTCAATTGAGTATTGTCTATATTTATTCTTTGGGCTGTCAAAGAGAGCCAAAGAAGAAATACACACATTTTTGAAGATTTCTTTGAGCAGAGGAATAATGTTTATAAAAAAGTGTTTACATAACCACATAAGAAGAACTGGTGATCCCACTTTGAGATCTCAACCCTATATTTGGGAATCACTGTTCTACACTATACTATGTTAATCTGGATTTAAATTCTTGTGTGTAGTCTCTAACATGCATCATTCTGCTGAATCAATTTGACATCATATCTTTTCTTACGAAAGCTTTGCGTAGTGTGAATATGACATCAAATTAATATAATTTTGCTGCATGCAAGCACTACATGCAAGAACTTAAATCCAGCTTTAGTATAATGAATGCAAAATGGTCAAAAGTACAAAACAGATGTGAAAAAATAATTTTGTATCATATTTAACATTTTATTTTACCATTTCTGTATACCTGCTCTAGAGAATCCAAACAACATTGTCAAAACCACTATATTTTGATTAAAATTTTGGCTGTAAACTTTTTACTATAATAGATTTTTCAAAATCACAGGTTGAGAGTTCTGCTGTACATTCTTTCAGTTTCCTTAACAAACAGTTTGAGTTTCTTTTTTATTTAAATATAATACCAACTTCCATTCAATTCCAAGATAAACTGTACTTGGTATTGAATTGTTCTATTTAACTTAAACTTTCTTGAGTATTCATTCTCACAGGGAAAATTCTTGATGATGGTTATTGCCAGAATCAACTGAATGACTTTTTGTCATTTTTATCTTCTGAGTAAAGTTTGAAGCTTGGAACAACCACAGTAAACAAATCTTTTAAAATAATACAACTTAACAACTTTATTATATAATTACACATATTATTAAACATTAAAAAATTATCCTATAATTAACTTAATGAAGTATAGAACCTATAGCACTTTAAAATCTAACAATTAAAGATTTATTTTCAAAACAACCACTTCACACCTAAACTATAATTCCAGCAAATGAACAACAAAAAAATTTTAATGTTCAAACGTTTTCAGCTGTCTTTCAGAGGCCCTTGTCAGGAAAAATTGCAGAGAATAGAAAAACAGTTCTATCTTTTTAACAGTTTTCAAATTTTCAAACTTAGAATTTTAACATTTTAAAATTCAGCAAACAATACAGTGGCGTGCTGTCCATGGAAGCTGTGGAAACACCCCTTCCCTTGTATTTTCTAAAATATAAATACATATTGTGCGATTATTTTCATATTTTAGCATACTTTGAATTAGTTATTTGTCGAAACCGTGTCTTCTTTTTCTTGTTTCTTCTAATTCTATGTCACGACTTGGTGCATTTATCAACACTTGGCAAATAATTCCATCATCTAATTCCATCAAGCTCACTACAGACAAAGGAAAAACACCTCAACGAACTGCGAACAAAATTCCTATTAAACAGCTATCCAAAACGAATGCTAAACAACTGGGAAAGGAAAATGAACAACAAAAGGCTGGAAAATAAACAAAACGAAGGAAACACAGTAAGATACATACCCTTCCCATACATCCGTGGCTTCTTTGAACAGGTAAACAAAAGTTTTGAAAAAATAAATATAAACCTAGCCCCAACCTATAACAACTTGCAAAAAAGAACCCGGAAGACTATACCTGACAGAAATAAACAACCAGACAAATACAACACTACCGAAGTCGTCTATAAAATACCTTGCACATGCGAACCCCCAAAAGTATACATCGGTGAAACAAAAAGAAAATTAGAAACAAGATTAAAAGAACACATCGCAGACCTGAAGTATAATAGAATCAACTCTGTTTTTTCATTGCATGACCCACAACTGCAAAATAGATAAGAATGATGCAATAATAGTACACAAAGAAAAAAATTGGTACAAAAGAAAATTCAAGGAAAGCTACGAAATTACTATAGACAAAAATAATATTAACAAGAACCTAAGCATTGACATCCATAAAAACTGGCTACAATTATTAAAATAGAATGTTTATACAGTCGCAGGCGAGGCTGTACGCAACACTCGGGGAGGGGTGAAGTTACAAATTACGAGGCATGCGAGGGAGGCCATCAAGTCGGGAGAAGATGGGAGGGGAAAGGAGCGGGAAGTACGGAAAGTGCCAGACTGATACCGTATACTATCGATGTAACAGACTGAAGAGGGGCAAAAGCCCGAAACGCGTTTCTGTATGAATTAAAAGTAGATGATGGAATTATTTGCCAAGTGTCGATAAATGCACCAAGTCGTGACATAGAATTATAAAAAATACTTTGAATTAATTAAAATTAATATTTTATTATAACTGCATTGTGTGTTTTATTACAAATTTCTCTACTACATGTGAAAAGCAATGATAAAATTGTCATTGTATATTTGAATATAAATTCGTATATGCATATTTCCAATGGAAGCATTGTATTGTCAAATATGGGACAGCTTCCAAAGCAAAACTATTTGAATCATGTAAAGCAGCCAGATTACAGGCATTAAAGCATTTGCTTTAAGAGCATCAACCTCACGCAGTTTAGGTCACACCAAAGTATTATATAATGCTTTCAATGATTCTATCCAGGGCCGGCACAGCTTCCCTATCATCAAATGTCACCACACACCACTGAAACAATATCATTTAACTTTTTGTGTTCTAAAATAAATTTAAACTTAATCATGTTAATAAAATGTCATGTGAAATATTAGTTATTTTTCACTTATATTTCACATGACATTTTATTAACCTGATTATGTTTTAATTTATTTTAGAACACAAAAAGTTAAATGAATTTTTCTTATGATTATCATTGTACAGTACCTATGATTCGTATGATTATTACTATAAACTGAATGATCACTGCATTAGGAACACCATGTCAGCACTATCGCGGAAGTGGTAAATGGATATCCTGTAATTGCCATGTCACAATTCACTGCAGTTGTGATGTGTTGACCTGATATTTACATAGTAAAAGGAAACAGTTGCCAGTCATAGGCAAACAAAGTGACTTGAGCAAATTTGAGTGCAGACATATTGTTGGGACCACCAGTATTTCTGAAACAGCTGCATTTGTTGATTGTTCTCATACCACTGTGCCCCGGGTATACCATGAGTGGATGGATTATGCAAAAACATCCATCAGATCACACAGTGACCAACCACATGTGGTTGATCCCAGAGGTGAGTGTCGTATGTCAAGACTGGTATCAGAACAAAGATGTGCCACAATGGAACTGCTTAACCACCAGTACAACCAGTCCCCTGTTGAGTGAACAAGGCAGATGAATTTCAACAATGATCATGTGACATTCCTTGCATCAGCTATGGTTCAATAGCCATTGACCAGCACAGGTGCCTCTGTTAATCACATGTCATCACAAACAACACCTTGCATGGGCAAGGGAAAGCCATCATTGAACCTTGGATATGTGGAAGAAGGTTGTCTGGAGTGACAAGTCCCATTTCTTGCTGAACCACACTGATGACCAGGTCTGAATCAGGCTTAAACAACATGAAGCTGCATCCCCTGGTTGCACAGTTTGCGTTCCACAAGCTATTGAAGGTGTTTTCATAATCTGGGGAGCATTCTCTTGGTAAGGCCTATGGCCATCACTCATACACCCACAATTCTTTAATGGTGAACAAAACAGGGACCTGTTAAGTGATTATCTGCATCAGTATCTCCAGCCTATGTATTCCTGACAAAAATGCCATGTTGAAACATGGCGTTTTTGTCAGGAAACATAGGCTGGAGATATGTCATGAGGCGAGACTCATTTGGGATGGGTTGGATAAACACAACAATGAATTCCATACACTGCCTTGGTTACCAAACTCACTGGACTTCAATCCTGTTGAACATGATTAGGATATGCTGAAACATGTGACAAAGTTGACATCCATATCTATGCAAAATGTGCACCATCTGACAAAACTGCTCAATTGAGTTAAGAATAGAGGATGTTTGCCATCCTGTAGAGTCCATCCCGGGTGTTTGCAAGCCATGATCACCCAGAAAGGTGAATCAACCCATTATTAGACAGATGTTCTTAATGTAGTGATTGTTCAGTGTATATTATGATTGTAATCCTAACTGTTTCATTGTTCAAGTTTTTCTTATTAGAATTGAAAGCTCACTTGCTAATTTCACAATAAATACAATTAATAACTATCTTTCAGTGTTAAAACTTTTCTTAATTAACACAAAATAAAAAAGCAAGCACTTTCACTGTCATATTACCATCTTCCTTAGGTAAATTGAACAGAATGGAACATTGAATATTATAACATTGAGCATGAAATTAAAAGAAGAAAACATAATTTGTAAGTTTAATGCATAAAATTCTTAACAAACTTTTTTTACAGTTCAATAACATACAGAATGCAAAAACAGAACATAAAATGACCTGTTTTAAAATATCCTAATACATTTTGAATAAACCAAAATGGGACAGATGCTGGGTTGAATACTATAGTGGATGATATCATTATAGCCACAAATTAAGACTAGAAATTTGAAAGGTGATACAACTTAAAGACCTGGGAGGTCAAGGGTTGGTCTATTACAGTGTCCATTTATGGACACCACCATCACTAACAGACCAACTCTTCTAAATGATTTCTAAATGACTATAATGATTTCTGCCACTATAGTGTTCAACCAGCATCTGTCTCACTTCAGCTGCATGTATTCTAAAATTTATTTAAAATTTTTTGCATTTGCTATGTTATAGAACTGTAAAAAACACTATGATTTTTATATGTTAACCTTTTAAATTTTATTCTGTTCTTTTGAATTTCTTGTTTGATGTTCTAATATTCAACATTCTATTCTATTCAATTTGCCTGTGGAAGGTGGTAATACAATGTTAAAAATGTTTGTGTTTTTATTTTTTGTATTAAAAAAGTTTTAATATCAAAAGACAGTTATTAATTGTATTTATAGTATTTCTTTAAAATTTTGAATTTAAGTAAATCCAAAATTTTCTTAATATTATGAAAAATTATAGTAACAAATTTTGATAATTTTACCTATTACTTTTTGCAGTGCAATTAATATACTTCTAGTAGAAATTATTTTAGACATATCTTTAAATCACATCTTTATATGTAATTGTATCAAGTAAGTTCAAAATTTATCCGTAATAACTTATCTTTTTGAAAATTGAAGCAACAATAATTTTTGATAATTAAAAAAAAGACAATACAATTTATAACCTATTTTATTAAAGTTCTCAATGTTTCCTTTCTCTGATGTTTTTAGTTAAGAAACTGTTTTCTATAAAATAAAGGAACATAAAAGTTATTTATTAAATTAGAATATAGTAGCATGAAATGAAGAAGAGAATGATTTGGATAAATATCACTAATCATAATCCAATTAAGTCAGCCAGGAATTTATATTAATAAAGTAAACTATCTTCAATTAAAATTGAAATAAACATTTACTTAAGCAAACAAATCACCCTCAGTGTGTAACAGTTTGAAAATGCAAATGTTTTTGACATAGTTAATAGACCATTTTCAAGTGTAAAAGAATGTAAATGCTCTTACATCCTTTTATGCCAGAAGATGGTACAAATTAACAAATCAAAAACATTTGTATATTTCCAAACTGTTAGTGTTAAAAGTGTATTGTTTGCTTTACCTTCTTTAGATATTATCCATTTATTATCCATTGAAATAAAACTATAGTTTGTAATTCAAACAAGTGCCGGTGAAGATATTAAGTACCAGTAATTAGAATGAATTAAATACATTAGTTTTAATATGATTAGTTCAAAAACATTTAGAAAACTTAAAAGTTTTATTTCTAAAGGAATTGTTTTGTTAGTTTTGGATATAAATATGTGAGACTTTTTTATAACAAAACTAAAAGGACTTAGAAAAGAAAGCTATACAATTTTCATACTATAGGCCTTATTATTAATTTATTGATATGGTAAAACAGAGTATGATGGAGAGGTATTGGTTGCCAATCAAAACAAAATTGGATCAACTAAATGATGATGTTAAATTGATTATTAATTTATTGAATATTATATTAAATATAATATTCCAGGTTTATTAAATTTCAGAATTCTACTCCTTAATTTTTCTTTGCATCTCCTGAATAAATGAAAATAAAGAGGCTGAGCTTATGAAACTTAGAGAATTTGAGATTTTATAGCCAAAATAAAATAGATAATGGGAAAAACAATTATTATTTAAAAGCGAAGAAAATATTTTTTAAATTATGACTTTGATTATATTAGTTATATCCAGGGCTATGGAGTCGGAGTCGTGAAGTTTTGGTGTTTTAGCCGGAGTCAGAGTCAGAGTCGTCAAAAAATCCGCCAACTCCAACTCCCGTTTACTTACCAACTTGTTATGTATATGAAACGGAGTCGGAGTCGGATGGTAAGGAAAAGTCGGAGTCGGTGTCGGTAGATTTTTACACGACTCCACAGCCCTGGTTATATCAAAAAATATTGAAAATTATATATATCCTAGAATATCATTATATAAGCTGAAGCATGCAAGCTATGTGTAGCAGAAGCTATTGCCTTTCTCTTTAGGCAAGAAAAATGAATAAAACATCATAAAATAACTTTATCTCTTTCCCATCAGATGTCCCATGGACAATAGTAGCAAAGCATCAAGAGACAAAATACTGACAACTATCAGCCATGTGACAGCACATGATGAATGAATTGATGGATATCAGAACACTCAATCTTCCCTTGTAAAGCAGTCTAGAAGATTGTCTCACTAACAATATCTTATTGCTCAGCAGCTAATCCACATTCAGTCTATTACCTTGGCCATACAAAAAAAAGATCCAGCTGGTCTGGCCATGGCCAGGGCATTTTTTTGCTGCCAACATTACAAATACAATTCTAACTTCAAATACAGTGGTACCTCAGGATACGAAATTAATCCGTGCCGAAACCGAGATCATATCATGAAAATGTAGTAAGGTGAATCATTTTTCCCCATACGATTACATGTAAAGCCAAATAATTCGTTCCAACACAAAAAACACACTCAAATTAAAGCTAAGTAGTACATTAAAAAAGATAACTATAGTAAGGAGCTTTTCTTTTTTGCACTGTATTTGCACTTTACCTTCGTAGGAAGTATTTGCACTTTATCTTCGAGGATAGACGACGGTGGAGGTGTAAACTGGTGGCAGAAGAGAGGGAGAAGAGAAATGATACTAAAACTTAACTTGCATAACATAATGTAACAATAACTTAAAAATAACTTAGAAAAGATAAAAAATTTGTGTTGTTTTATATATATATTTTTTAATTTTTATTCACAGCTTTTTGCTTTCTTTCTTTCACTTCCACCAGCACTTTTGCTGGATAGAGGTCGCTTGGTAAAATATTTATCCAAAGAGGTTTGGCTTTGCCTACTTTTTAAAATGTTTCTAAAATGACTTAGGCAAATGTCATTACTCCGAGCAGCAATACAGCCAGTGTGAACCTTTTTGGGATGTTTCTTTTTGATAAAATCAGTCACTTTCCAATAATAACTCGAGATTTCCTTTATTGAGCGAGATCCTTCCATGACGAAGCAAATGTACAGACCGAGAACGATGAACAGAAGTCAATAAAAAATAGTGCTGCGAATTAATGTAATGTCGTATGGAGAGTTTTTGTTCGTATCGTGGAGCAAAAATATGTTCGAATTTCGTGTCGTATCCTGAAAATTTCATATGTTGGGGTTCGTATCCTGAAAATTTCGTATGTTGAGGCGTTCATATCCTGAGGTACCACTATAGTTTGCTATCATGTAATACTGTCAGACCAACAAACAGACTTTTCCATAGGAGGAAGAGTAAAGGGAAAGGGAAAAGCATACCTTAGGGATTGCTTTCCTTCTTAACATGAAAACTGCTCTTTTTTTTTGACTGGACCACTTTCTCCTCCTTCCTATAGCCCTGATAATACAGTAGATATTTACATCTCTGTCAGGGCTACTTTATCCTTACTTTAATTGTATATAACAGAATTTGTATATGCTTATATATTGGATTGTGTAAAAAAGGAACACAAAACATATATGATTCTAAAAGAATTTTCATGGTCTGTTAATACATTTATTTTTTCATTAATAGCTTTATAAGTCTAAAAATATTGAAAATGATTAAGCAATGTTTATACTAATTGTCATAATAAATTTATTTATAATAATTTTTTACTTTCAAATTATAACTGTCCTTGTGTTTATAGCAGTGTCTCCCAATGTGGGGCCCATACCCCACAGAGGGGCAATTCAAAAATGACTCATCCAGAGTTTAAGTTAACCATATAGCCTCTGTATATGTTAGGGGGACATAAGAATTTTAAAAAGGCTTAGGTGGGGCATAGCACAAAAAAGGTTGAGAAACACTGGTTTATAGATATTATATTTAATTTTTTTTAAATTTTATATCCAGCTTTTTGTCTATTTCCTGAAAAGTTTGTCTTCTTGATATATAAATTTCAGATAGTGTTGTTATAATATGGTAACATGAATTTTCCAAGAAATTTTTACTGTAAACAAGAAATTAGACTAAAAACAAATTTTAATAGAAATAATGATTTAAAAAAAAAAATATATATATATATCAATAAATCTTCTGTAA
>NW_019384392.1:767189-817243 GCF_000671375.1 Centruroides sculpturatus | reverse complement strand
ACAGAAAAGGAGGTGGTATGAACATCTTGAGATCCTTAAAAACAAAGACAGTGTAATGAATAATAATATTGGTCAAAAACTACATGAAACTTGGTATCCATACTTGACCAAAAGAAACTCAGAAGGGGGTGTCAATAGCACTTAATTAATGTGTTAGATTTCGGCACCCAGCAGGGCACCCATATGTCTCACTTTCCCTTCCTCCTCCACTCTTCTACAATTCCCTAACCCCTCAAAACACCTGTTTTTTTCGATCCCCCTTCCCTTATGTCCACCCCACCCACTACCTCTCTCCTCCTTCTCAAGGGGATGCCTTCCTAATGCATCCTCTCCCACTTACAATTTATGGACCATCCCACCCTAGGAAACTCTACTGTAAACTAAAACAATCTGTTTTTGTTCCCTCCTTTCTGATTCTGTTAACTCAACATTGTGTCATGCTTACTGGGATAATTTTTTTCAACACTATGTACCAGGCCGTCACGTTTGCTGTAAGTTCAAAAATTTTTTTTACATCTATGTTAATTGTTCCCTATTGTAAATCTTTTCCAATTTAATCATTATTGTAGCTGGTACCGGTTAAGTAATAATCACCATCCATATTTTTTCTAATGTCACAACTCCTGCGTTTCTCATAGTCCATGTAAGTCTCATGTATGTTCTTTTACAATTTTATAACATTATTGTAAAAAATTTTTTACTAATTTGTACCCGTTATGCTAATTTTTCCTGCATAGTTGTAACACGAGTTGAAAAGGGATAGAATTATCCGAAATGCATTCTCAAATAAATAAAAAATTTTTCTAAAGTTTGTTTTCCATTTCATTGATGGTGTAATAAGTCTAGTGAAAAAGAAAAGCCGTCTTAGAGCTCGTATATTTGTTAAAGCAAATTACTTAATTAGTATTTTGTATATCTTTTGTAAAACTGTTTAATAAATTAAAATTAATAAAAAAAATTGTGTTTTTTAATTAATCATTTTAAGGAGCACTTTAAGTGACGAATTTCCGTAATTCTTTTCGAGGATGAAAGACTCAGAAATGAAAAAAAAAAACGATTACTAGATTAATTTATGTCTACAATTTTTTCAAATTGTAGACATAAATTCCCACTGTTGCTTGCCCGTTTGTGTGTCCATCCGTCTTTTTTTTTAATCTCGAAAACGGAGTTAGATAGATGAAAGAAGAGACCAGATATAAAAAACCGTAGGGGCAGATGCCCCGATTAACTAGTGACGTTATTTCAATTCAAAAGTTTCCCCTGAAAGATGTTAAACAGATGACCGGCAGGACTCTATTGTTAAAGGAAAAGTATGATGTACAGGGGCAAGCCACTATTAATTTGAGATGGAGAGCATATATTTTAAATTAAATAAATTAAAAATATGATTAAAACTTGCAGCCCGGCATTGTGATAATATCACAATAAATAATTGCTCGTTTATTGTTTAATTTGTTATCTTCCTTCCATGCAATTATTTATTTATAATCCATAAACTGGAACTATCACGATTTTGCTTCAAATTACACACTCTCATATGTTTACACATTTATAGACTAACAACTTTCTATATATGGAATTTTATTATTAGTGAGAATATTTTAGTAAATTTTATACATTTCTAACTCGTATTGTATTTATTACTTTTACAACAGCTTAAAACAAGTTGAATTAAGAATTATCTACAGGCCTAATAGTTTTTAAATATTTTAAAAATAAAATTATATGTAAGTCAAATCTGGCATCATAAATTTGATTTCCTCTTCTGGTGATGTCATAAGTCTGTTTGATTTTTCTGAAATTATGGGCATTACATATACAGGTATTAAACATAAAGAAAATGACAATATTCATGTTTTCATGATTATAATTACAATATTTTAGTTTTAGAATTACGTTCGAATGCTGGGGAACAAGCCCTGGAGGTCCAGGCAAATTTCAATTAGCAGAGCCCCACGTACAGTGTTGATTTCAAAAATTTTTTCTGGGAAGTTTTGGGGTAAACCCCAATATTTTCGTTTATTTTTTAACGCGACCTTTGCCCTATACCAGTGTACTCTATATCTATGCCACAACGACAATCTAGGAACTTTAGATATGGCCAAAATTTAAATTTCGATATTCTTACTACAGTAATGAGGTTATAAAAGACTGGTTTGAGATCCTCAGTTGGTGGTGACCCCAGGCTGTTTAAACTGTATAACATTTGTGATTTTCATTATAACATTACATACATTTTGAGCTTACTAAGCCCTTTTTGCACTTAGGATAACATGTCACTGCTGTTTATTTGATAAACAGCAGTCTGGATAATGCAATATGTAACTTATTCTAGATTAAGTAGAAGGAGAGAGGGCATACTCAATTATCTACAGATCTGAATAGTGTCTTCGTTAGTATGAGATAGAAATTTTCTTTGAAAACAAACAAAATCTGAAAAAGTGATTTTAATATTTTCAAGCTTCGATATAAATTAATACGAGAAATCTAATTCTCAATAAATCACTAGTTCTCAAATTGTGAGTCGCGCTTCACTAGTGAGGCTCAAAACCCATTCTAAGATAAAGCGAAGAAATTATCAATATTGAGCTGCAATTTTAAAAGTGCAGACCTATAAACTTCCATTGGCGCCCGTCTGTCTGTTCTTCCTTAATCTCGAGAACAGAATTAGATAGATTGAAATCAGAAATGGAAAACTTTGGAGCTGGAGTCTCCCTGATGTCAATCGGGGTCTCCAGCTCCACCCGACTGTGCATCGAGATCTAAAAAATTGCAGTCCGACGACATTGTGACGATGTCAATAAATAATTGCTCGTTATTGTTTATTTTCTGGTACAACTTTCATAGGTACTCGATATTCTATCCACTAGTTTCAATACATTATAGTATTAAAATACTTGCAACTTCCGTGTTTATTTCGTTAACATAGTTAGTTTTCAATGTGCTATGACCAGTCGTCGCATAATCAAAATATAATTTCGTTTAGTGGTATCTCTAAAAGCTAGTGATGTACTAGGCAGATGCAACAGGTGCACAGGAGATATGGAACGGGCCAAAAATTGTCAAATATACTATAATAATATTTTATTTTATAAATACACGTGAATGATCTTGTATATTTCTTGTGCACACAAAAGTTAAACAATTGTTTTATCATATTTGTTTCTTTGTTATTATTCCACCAAAAAATAACGGACAGATATAAAACCTTGCACGGGACAGATGAAAACCTAATTACGGCACTGCTGTAAGCTATTTTATTTTTGTTTTGTTCGAAATGTAATTGTGTACTATCACAAAAATGGTAAGAAAATTTTAGTTTTATTAGAATAAAATAAAAAAAAAAAACATTATAAGAACTACTCTATGGTCAGTATGATCTTACAAAAGGCGTAATTTTGTAAAATAAATATATTGGATTAATTTCGTATTGTCTTACGACTTTCATTTCATTTTAATAAAAATAATTTTAATTGAAAAGTACTTTATGCTATATAAAAAATTTGAAATATGCAAGAAATAGTAGATCAACGTGACAATTGTTAGTAAGATAAAGCATGAAATCAATCTATAATGAATTTAATTTGCAAAAATAGCATCATTTTAAAAAGAAATTACGATATTTTGAATATGTGATATATTTAAAGACGGAGGTCTTCAATTAGCATATTTATGGGAATCTAAAATAGAAATCTTCCAATTATTAAAATTCATCCAATTGTTATAGCCTATATAAGAAAATTGTACTAGAAATAAAACTAAAAAAACAATTAAAGATATAATTCATGGATAAGTCATCAGAATAAATATCCGACACATTTTTTACAAAGAATTTTGGCAAAAAGAAAGAAAGCAAATTAATAAACAAAATTTTATATTAATAGGAAGAATCTCAGAAAGAATTTCATATTTTCTAGATTTTATTTCCTAAATTTAAAACATTGTTTATTTGTTATTTAAACCAAAAGATGAAACAGCAAATTTTAATAATTTAAACATAAAAATTTTTTACCAATAATATATGAAAATAAAAATGATCTTAAATAGGAAAACTTAGAAGTTAAGAACAGATTTTCATCTTACAATGAATTAAATGATGGAAATAACTTATTTTTAAAATTCGTTAATTTCGGCTTACTCATGAGAATTCGTATTTTATAGGCCAAATGTTACGAAAAGATAAATACTTGCAGGAATGTATTATATTTTACGGATGAATAATGGGATCTTATTATAATTTCTCCGGCAGTCATATGCTATGTCACGTGATCAGCAGAAAGCCTGTGTGGTCACGTGACTAAAATAGTCTCCGGGTTTACGATCTTCAGAGAAGATTACTTTAATTCTAACTATAACAAATAGTATTTTAAAACAAAAAAAACTTATGAAGCATTATATGCGTTATTCAGTGAATAAAATAAATATATTTTTGGAACAAACGAATTTCAGGATATACTGTACAGTAGACCCCACCTATAACACGGTAGATAATTCCNCCTATATATATATATATATTTATCCTTTTAATATATAAAGCAAGTATTAAACCATCATAATCACAACTGAAATTAAAAATAAAAATCAGAATATCAAATAATTTAAGATAAGAATAACTATACTCTTTTGTTGAAGTAAGTCATGAAATGAAATTTGTAAGAACTAAACAAAAATAATAAAACGAAATAAGAAACTGCTTTATTAAAGCATTAATAAATTGTAAATTCAGACTTTTTTGGTTAACAAACCATCTTCAGGAAAAAACTATACAAATAAAATAAGATTTCAACTAATCTATCAATAGACAAGCAGTCTCATTCACAGCCCAAACAATCTGCACTGCAATTAACTCTCCACAAGACTGAATACAACTAGGAAAAGTGAGGAAATAAAAATACTGGTAAACAAAGCTACATTGTAATTTATTTATTTTATAAAAAATGGAGTGAGCATTCTATGACTTAATGTTAAATATCAGGATGATAAAATTGTTTCAAAATAAAATAGCCTACCTATGATTTCATAATTACAGAGAGATTACAATGAAAAATATTGAAAAAGAAAAAATAAGAAATACTGTAATAAAAATCATAAAGGAACGGAATATTTTGATAAGAAGAAAGCTCTAATCTGAAACAAATAATGCATATCAACTTAGAAATTAATTAATACAAAATTTTCTTAAGGAATTTGTTATAAAAATTTTGATAACAGCTACAAAATACCCGAAATTTTTGCATTTCTTGACATTTCAAGGTCCCCGAGTCCAAAAATGTAAAAATCTTGTGGGATCATTTTTTGACCAATTACCATACTTTCCCTCTGTTACATACAGGTAACCCCTGTATAACACAGGAGTTACGTTCCAAAAAATTACTGTGTTATGTGAATCCATTTTATACGAAACAAAGAACTAGTACGAAAAGGAGGGTTAGGTTCCAAAAATTAAAAAACATGNAGATTAAAGAACAGACAAAATTGAAAATATTTTTAAATAAGAAGAACAGATACAATTCAACCAATTATTTTTATTTAAAGTTATCAATTTAAAAACAAAATATGCGAAATTGAAAAAGTATACATGCTTTACAGAAGAGAAGTTCTAGAATAAAGAAAATATTTAAATATACTTTAAAAATTAGTTAATAGTAGGTCTGTTATAACACATTGTAGCTCTCTCTCACTACCTAAGTAGAAAAGATTCATTCACAATAAAAGAAAATATTGTAGCTTAGATTTCATATACAAAGTGCCATGCGAAATATTAATATTTAATTTATGTAAATTTAATTACAGAATAATAATGCTGGCTTTTAATGGATACATGTCATGTCTAATTATACGATTTAGTAAAAAACAAAAATAAAAAGAACAAAAAAATTATTTTACGATTTATTAAATTGTCTTAAAAGAATACTGAAAAACATTAAAGATTTTCTTATTATCTTTTTTTTGTATATCATTAAAAAATATTTTAGATATTTTCCTCTATTTTTTTTTCTTCTACTTAACAACTAAGTCATAAAAAGTATGTTTCGAAGGGAAAAAAAGGTACAAAACATAAAATTATTAACGATGAAATCAATGAATGTATCATCTGATTCACAAACACCAAGAAAAGTTTCAATGAGACAATGAGATTCCGTTTCTACTTTCGAATTCAAATACTTTCGAGGTAATCTGTTTTTAGATAATAAATATATTTATAAATTGCATTTTGAACAAGAATTGTATTCTTTAAATTTCAACAAAATGATATTAAAAATATCACGTTAATTATCTGAAAATCTCAGTTGTTTTCAACATGGTTCTGTTGAACAAATAAACTAGGTAGCCTAATTTATATTGTAGATATGTTTATTTCCTGAAGACAGTATATTTTTAACAGACTAGTTACACTCAATTGGCTGAAGAATTGAACTAGAGAAATAGTAAAATCTGACAATAAAATGACCAAAGTAGTAAAAGAAGTAATGAGAATGTAATGTGGAGAAATAAGCGTAATTTCTCTCCTGTTAACAATATTTTTATGTAATAATTTTAAAATATGAATTACAACGTAACATAATTTCTACAGAAATTTTCTATTTTTATCCCAAAACAAATATTTTATATTATAATCTTGATTTTTTATATTAAAAAAAAACTATTCTGTCGATTTCTCTATCATAGTTATAAATGTTAAATATAACATTTAGATTTAGATTAAGATAAGTAAATACAAATTAAATCCACATTATGTATTTTAAATGGGTTTATTTAAATATGAATATGTCTGACTGAATGGATATACTGTATTTAAAATACATTCAGAATCTGCACATACCAGATGTTGGCATTTAGCCACGGCTTAATGGAATTGATTAGATCATGTCTATATATAATAGCAACTTCATCAAAGCATACATGTAACTAATTACGTTATAATAATCGTCATTAAAATTATATAATCAAATGAAAATTTGAATCATTAATTTTTTCCGTGCTATCAAATTAAAATCAGCATTAAATTTTTAAGAAATTAATTCAAAAAAGACTATATTTTTTATATTTAAAAAAAATTCAGGATTCTAAAATAAATTTTTGCACTTGGACAATATAATATAATTAAATTTGTAGATAATTTATATTTAATTTTTCAAGTTGCACAAATAAGTTAATATCTATATTATGCAATTTTCGTCACAATAATTTTGGGTAATAAAATAAGTCATAGATAAAAGGTATTAAACATATCCAATATATTACATGCTAAAGGATGTCCCACATTAACGGATCTTCTTAAACCAGTGGTCCGTGCGCTTGGAACAATAAAAATCAACTTATCTTAATTTTGTGTTATTGTGTGAAATTACTAATTATTTCGTTAAGAAAGAAGTACTTATATTACTATATCATATGTTTTTTGGGTTGAAAGTTTCAAATTGCAGACATATAAATTCCTAATAGCGTCTGTCTGTCCTTTCTTAATCTCGAAAATGGAGTTAGATAATTGAAAGTTGAGATAAAATAAAAATCTTAGGGGTGGGAGGCCCCGATTAACTGTTTATCAACTTCCAATTCAAAACGAATATTACATTATTTCAATTCAAAACTCCCCTCTGGAAAGTGTTAGATGACTGGCACTACTTTACTATTAAAGGAAAAGTATGATGTACAGGGGCAAGCCACTACTAACTTGAGATGGAGAAGATATATAAATTTAAAATATGATTGAAAATTGCAGCCCGGCATTGTGAACGATGCCATAATAAATAATCGCTCGTAATTTTAATAAACGTATTTCTAATATTACTGATTTCTTTTGTAATTTTATTTTAAGCATTTAAAAAACATTTCGAGAAGAAATCCGTGACTTTCACCTGACTCGAAAAGAAGTCGATGGAATAAAAAAGATTAAGAACTCCTACCTTAAACTGTGAAACATTGGTTATGGTAGTTTCCATGTCGTCTTGTGAATAAAATTAAATTTTTAATTTTTATTAAAATCGATTTCTGAAGTAATAAGAAATAAAAAATAAAACTTTCTGTAAAGCTAATATTACACGTAAATCTTTACGAAGAATTACGAATTTCAGAATAATTTATAGGAAATTTGCTACTAATTAGATATTTTGAATAATAAATAATATATTTTTACATCTGAAAGTTTAGCAATTATATTATTAAGGAATTAATAAATTAAGATATTTAAGAGAAAACAACTTGAATTATCCTAAAGCAAAACTCATGGAACACTTTAAGCTTCTACAAATATATAAACCCATTAAATATAATCATATTCTCAATTTATCATGAAATACAATTTATAATTTTAAATGCAATTCAAATAAAATCTTGAAATAATTTGATTCTGGATCTCACAAAGTAAAGCTATTCAACTGAAAAGGTATATAAACATCATTATTATTATTATTTTTGGCTGAGCTCCAAAAATCAAAAAAATATGTTTGTTTGTTTATTATTTTGGTTTTTTTAACTTTATTTACAATAGCTAGATATTGAAAGATATTGACGTAAAAATCAATTATTCCATTAATATTAAAACGACTAAAAGATTCGAAGTTGTTTAATAAACTTATTCAAATATATTAAGAATTATATAAACTGAAACATAAAAAACTGAACTGGAATTATAAATATAATTTCAAAGTCATATATCATCATCATCACCAACAAATTACTTTATTGTAATAGGACAAATATCCATTACAATGGAGTTATATATTACATAAAGCACTTATTATATTAACGGTACAGTACATGGTTAAATGGCATATAGGCTACAATTGCAGATATCACTAAATACAAAATAAAATTTACAATAAGTATGGCATTTAAAGAAACGAATATTTTTTAAACATAATTTCACTAATATTGATATTTAGTATTGGACAGGATCCCCAGAAGGTAACTGAACCTGAAACAAAATACATATTGAAGGCCCTACAGCAAATTAAATTACAGTATTATATTAAAAGAAGTCAACGAAAAATTCTGTTTTTATTTATCGATATTGTGTAGAAGATCCTATTTCCTCGGGGTCCAGAGCAATTTGCTCGTTTCGCCCCCTCCACTGATATATAATTTTAATTTATATAAATTATACAAAATATAATTTGTAGTTTTATAGGAAATTTCTGAAATTTCGAATATTTTTCGATAATTGAAATACTCTAATCTTAACTATGAATTACTTTATGCGTTTTGAAATGAGTAATTCATAGAAATATATTAATATGTAGAATACTTTATAAATTACGTCTAATATTATACTATGTTCTAGTAGAAAAATAAACGCAATTGCATTCTAATCACCTTTCAATAATTGAGTTAATTCAGAAATATAAACTCTATTAGAAAAAAAGTGATTACAGGAAAAAACTATTATCTCAGTAACTCGATAATATAAATCAAGTACAATTGTTTTTTATAATTCTATTTTTGTATTATTTTTGATGTCTAAAACAATTCCTTATTTATGTCCAGTATAATCATAGTTTTATAGATTAGACTCTTAAACATTTATCTTTTATGTTTAAATATAACTTATAATCATTCGCTCTTCAGATTACATAGTCTTAATATAGGTCTTCAACTGATTTTAAAAATTTTAAACACATATGTAGATTATATTGAGAATTTTTAAAATCATACATTAATCTTAATATAGGCTATATATATTAAAATTCGTTACAAAATTAAGCTAAATTTATTTGAAAATAAATTTGGCGTACACAAGTACACTGTCCATTATATAGTCACTAGTTATCTATAACATCGTTGAAGTGAAGAAAACCGTCTAGACCTAAGTACTGTATACTATTTTACTATTTATATAATCAATGATTGTCCCCTTGTAAGATCTTGAGATATAAACAGATGGAAATTTCTTTGCTGTCTAACATACTGAATGTAGGCCTACGTATAATACAAATGTCACACACCTCGTTCAGTATAACGACCAAAAGTACTACAATCATTTGTGGTATGCGAATCTATTTTAGTAGAAGGCCAAACATTTGTTAAATGCTTTTACAATATGACGTATTGTACAGTTATGTGCTCATCATAGTTTCGAAGTAGAATCATCCAAGAGATGATTCTACTTCGAAATTTTTATCTTTATTAGTAGCTATTAATAAACTTGTTCGTTTTGATTGGAAAAAAATTGTTTCAAAATAAAATTCATACGAATCGAAAGCTCGATATTATAATGCATTGGTTTTTGTACTTTGTAGAATATACGCGTAATCATGTGCAATTTTAAAACTCTTTCAAACTATATTACGTAGATGTAAAGCTAATTAATTATCTACATAATATATTTTATAATGGTCGTAGATATTGTCATTTTTGAATTAAATGTTTTTTTTTTTGAATTTTTCCAAAAAGTATGAAGAAAGTTAAATCTAACTTATTTTTGTTTGGATAGATTTATCATAAATAATTAAAATTTGTATGGTAATTTATGAAACTTATTATATTTTTTTCTGATTTACTTAGTTTTAATTTTAAAAAAGAGGGTTATTGAAATAACCTTTAGCATCCTAAGAATAAAAAATGAACTACTCAGGAGGACGAATCTTGCAATCTATTGATAAAAATTGATCGTGGGCTAACTTTGGTATAATTGTGTTCCGATCCCACACAGACATATAGATAAATAGAATTATTGAATAGTTAGAAAACAACGATAAATAAAGTTTTATTGCTTTATATAATGATAAAAACATTTTTCTCTTTTGTAAAAGAATAGCATCCAATAATAGATCTATTTAACTTAAGAATTTAAAATGAGTAGACTATATTATATCTAGATTGTGATAAACCGTTTCTAATGCGAGTTTCAACAATTTAAATACCATTGCATATACAGTGACGAAATTTTGCCTTATTAAAATGCCTGCATAAAAAATCCCACTCGAATTTTAATGGTAATGCTTCGCCTAACTTACCGTATGTAAAAGTTCAGTTCTCTGTTTAAAAAGCCTAACATACAAAAAACTAAAATTTCTGTCTTTGTTACGCTTTTGGCACAGTTCGAATTGATTCAGAAAATAGCCTTGGTTTTGATATCAAAAATAACGCAAACGCCATAAAGTTTGTGAGATAAATCTAGAAAGAATGCGAACTCGAGCTATTCTACTATATATTCATAATGGGACAATATTCCTGTATATGAAACTAATACAGTACCAGTAACATGAAACTAATAGATAAACCGAACGAAAGTATCTTTAGCTATCACTTATTAACTTGTTATTAATAATTATCAGAATTTAACGCTTATTTCAATAATTTAGAGAAAAAGTGTAAAATATGAAATATAAATTAACAACAGGAATTATAGATATTTTTAGCTTATATGTAAAACGTAAAGTAGTAGGGATATTTTTTATTTTCGATTATCGTAACTTATAATGACATTTATTTTTATTTAAAATACTTGTTGAAATGAATAGCAGGAATAAGAGGTTGAATAAGAGATAATGAATAATGGTTTTATCCTATAACAGAAACAGAAAGATAAGAGGGTGAAAAGAAAAAAAAAAGATAGTGAAGACCAACTTGGAATACCTAAAAGAATGACTGGAAATCATCTTCGTCCCAATTCCTACGCCAATAGTTGCCAAGTATATCAAATGTTCGGGAAGAGAAAAGTTTGTTTTTGGCAGAGGAAGAAGCTAAACTTAATTGTTTAAGGAACTGTTCGAAAAAATAAAGCTCTTACTTCATTTACGTTTAACGGCTTGTAACCCAATGCTTTTGCCATATCACTGTTTATATAAATTATAAAGGGAGGATAGTAGATTTGAAAACCAAAGCATATTATATACATATCTGTAGTATTCCTCTTATAATAAAAACTTATTTATAAACATTTGGAAAGTCTAATATATTGTTGATTAATAAAATTTAATTTTATCTTATTTTCTAATAAATATTTATTTATTTTTATTGTCAAACGTATTTAATTAGGGACATATGCCATATAAATTGCAAATACTATAAATCACTTCAATATAGTTTTATTATGTTGTAAATCATACGGTTTAAAATGGCAGCATAAAAATCGCAATTAATGTTTTCTCCCGAACTTAAAAGTGATTATTGTTACCTACAGTTGCCAAATGGCAAATCTTGATTATGGCCAACTTGTTAAAATAAACTTCTATAGACGACTTAATGCAAGCCAAAGACAATATAAAAGATAATATCGAATTTCAAGGTTTCCCTAAACAAAACACTCTTAGAAAATTTATCCCACGATCAAAAAAGAATGCACAGACCACCAAGAACTAAATCTTTGTTTCATTTATAAATTCCAAGGATTATGATACAAAGAATTACGTCAATTCTACATTAATCAATCACAAAACAAATGTAAAATAAATTATATAGACTGAAGTTTTTAAAATTAAAATAAACTGATAATTTTACGACCGGATAAAGCTGATAAACAATAATATTTATCAGTAAGATATTTTTATGCTTTTAAAAATAATATTTATAAATATTTTACATGTCTAAAACTTTTAATAAAAAATCAGTTAAAATATAGTTAAATGAATCTTATAACTATTAAATATTAAGAATAAAATGCAAATTTCTTTACGTTATTTTTTTTTTAAGTTGCTACCTTAATATTGGTTAAAAAGTTTAACTAACAATTAGTAATGTGTGTTTTAAAAAAGGAAATAGGTAAAGAAGGATTTATTCTAGTAGAAATCAGGTCAAGAGTAATGGTTTCTACTTATAGATAGCTTTAACATTGACAATAGAAGACTGACAAACTACTGCAGGTGCCACGGTGACATAGGTGCCAAAAAGACTCGCGACGTTTTTAGTGTTGTAAAATCATTTTGATCTATCCTTTAAACTAAGTTTAGGTTGTCTAGACTTCGCTTTTGAGTGACGAATTGTATAGTTTCGTTGCTTACACCAGCTGCTAATTCGACTTTAAGTAATGCAGTAAAATCAGTAGAAACTTTTCATTAGATCATCCATTAGGGAAAACCGAACCACCTACAACTATAATTATTAGTTTAGCCTTCTTCCCATTTTAGCCTGAATAGGAATGTGTGTGTACATTGGACTAAGACCAACCACTATGGTTTTTCAATCTCGAGAGATCGGATCCTGTCAAAAATAGTCAAAGCAATGCCGAAATATGGGTGTAAATACTATACCACAGCTTGTCACTCACGGTGGGGTGGTTATATTTTCTGATGTAATTCCTTATACAAGAATAGCTGGACATCTAAAGTGGTTGTCAGTATACTTAAGCATGTGCAGCCCTACTGCTTTCCATATAAGTTATATACACTCGCATCAATCGAGACGAAGTGGAACAACCAAATGTTAGTTTTAAATTATATTTAACAGTTTTTTTTTAACTTTATCTTTTCGAATTATACAACAGAATTGATACAATGAAATTTTGCCATAAGGTCTGTAAAATTAGAAGGTGACATTTATCTTACATAACGACATTCGTGACTCATTCATTATTTTGAGAGAAGGTTTTAAAAATAGAACGAATTTTGATTAAATAGAATAGTGCAAGCTTAACAAAATTCCAATTGCATCGTAATTATTATCTTGAGTGGTTCAAAATTCCATCTGTAAAAATATGACTCTGTTAACTATCTTAATGAAAACATTAATTAATTAATTCCAAACTTAACATTTTATTGTTTTTTATTTTGGCATGATATTTGATTTAAAAATAATTAAATTTAATGTAAATTTTAATATTTTTCACCTATCAAACATAGATAGACTAATTAAAACATTTTTGATTTTGAGAATTGATAGTTTAATGGATTATTATTTAATATTGAAATTGCAAGCGAATATTATATTAATTTTACTTATAAAACTTGAAAATTTGTATTAATTGGAATTTTAATTATTATTTTTTTAATTTAAATTTGCCTGAATTTCACATTTTCAGCCAAGAGTTAACATAGCCTGTTATATAATATACTAATTTAAATTTATTCTGTGCATATTTCTAAAACTAAACACTAACGATATTATCTTATTCTTTATTCTAAATTTCTAAACAAGCTCCTTTTGATATGAAGTAAAAAAAAAAAATTCATCTTCATCTCATAAAGACCTGATTCACTTTTATACTATTAACATTTAGTTTTGAATATTTCTGTTAAATATGCGCATTATTTCTTGAATTTGTATGCTCAATTATATAAATTTTATTTAAAATTCCTTAATAATAAAGTTTAAAATGAATTCATGATTCGAGAAAGGTGAAAAATTGCAAACCCGAATTATGGCATATTTACTTAAAATATTTCTTAAATAATAAAATACTTTATAATATATTTGTTTAAAAAAACTTACCGAGTCCCCATTAAACAGGCTTTCGACGGGCGGCACTTCAATAATCCAATATATTAACACTACCACATTTCTTAAAAAGAAATTTCCGTATCCGCAATGAACTATATAAGATTATTGAAACTAACAGCAAACTGCTAAGTATACGAACTTCGGGAAGCACAGCCTGTTGCAGGTGACTACACAATGCAGGGGGCTCGATGTGCAGATACACGTAATAAATTAAACCCACTTTCCAAATAAGGCCGATGTAGGGGTAAAATGGGGAAGAAACACAACATCCCTTGCCAAATCCCGTTACATCGCCATCACGTGACTTTTTAGGATAAGGTTAATGAGTCCTTTCTAAGCGAGTTTATTTAGAGATGGAGTGTATAGAAAGGTGCAGGATTTATTTTTGAGTCAACCTGGGGTTTTGTTATGCAGAAGTAAAGATGTTTCCTAGACTGATGGCGTCAGATTTGATTATTTTTGCAACACAGGTGGATTGTATCCACTATATTTGAACTCGAACTTTTTTAGAATCGAATGTTTTGCCTGGCATGATTTTCGAAGCATATTGTTGGCAGGTTTAAATGTATTTACGGGGGAAAAATGAATTCGTTATATCCGACTAGAGCAACGAAATCGAATAAACAATTATACTTCTATAATTATAACAAACGTTAATGTCAGACTTATTAATAAATTTGCCAACTTGTTTTCCGTTTTATTTATAGAAGGGTGAAAGTTTTCAATAATTCTTTGTAACGTTGACACTTTTCCTTGAACTTTGCAGTAGCTCTTCCCCGAAAGTAAGTTCACTTAAGCACATAAGTAGTCATTAAAAAGAGAATCTGAAATTTTACTACAGTTCATTCATTCATTTATGGGTTTAGGAAGAAAATAAAACTTATCTACTAGAAGCGGAAACGAGGATATGTTTATTATTCTTTACCCAAGTAGACTAGAAAAACTTTACTTTAATACAAATATAAAATTTCTTTTAGAATAACATTGCAGAAATTTTTATATTTTTAAATATTTTTGTCGTTTTGCTTATTACACATTTTATCTAAAGTTTCTGATAACGAAAAATAATGGTAATAAAAAGAAATTTTGTGTAATTGTTTTAAAAAGTAAAAGATCTTCTTGGTTTAATAAGATGATAACGTAAAAATAGAAATATTTATCTTCCCTTTTACAGCCATAGCACTCACTTAAAAGTATTATCTTGTAAATTGCCCACAAAGAAAGGATTTCACTTAAGAAAGGAGATACGCTACTGTTTACTATTAAAGTTTTGTGATGGAGTCCAACAGCAGATGAAATTTATTTAAAGAAATTTTAACATCATCTAAACACAAAAAACATATTGTGTCCGGATTATAATATTTGGAGCCAAGAAAAGCAAATCGCATCAACATTTTCTAAATCATTTCTTGGGAAGAAAGCCAAAGTCTACCCACACGACTTACTTGATACATCTAACAATATCTCTGTTTTACAATGATCAGTTGAACTTAAATTACTATCTAATGACTACAAATAAGAACAATACTCAATTTGTGTAACCTTCAATTAGCTCAAGGACTTTAATTTACTATAGTTATTATTACAGTTCCGAAGGTAGTTTTAAGAACAATTTGTCACAAATCTACTTCCTCTTCGCTGTTAAAGCCATATTCTCTTTGAGTTGTGGAGGTGATTCAAGTTTTGATCTTAGGCACACTATAGTTTTCGGGGATTAGTCAAGGTGCCCTCTTCTAAAGTGACGTCATCCTAATGACAGCGGGAGAAACAACAACTATTTATATCAAACTATTTACGAACTGATGCTATAAACAACTCTAAAGAGAGAAATTAAGAAATAGGAAGAAAGAAAACCCAAAACGCTGAGTAACTTGTACCTAGGTGAAAAATTGAAAGACAGTCTGATTATCCCATCACGAGTTTTTAATCCGTATCTTTCTTTGTTACGGTTAGAGTACATAGGCAAACACATAATAAAAATTTAGAACAAGTATGTATTCTGTCATATTTGATTGACGGTAGGGAGAGTAGAAATAGGTTTGGCTCGGAACAAATATTCGAATAAAGCGAGTTGTGACGCCAGAAAAAGAGAGGGGAAGTATACTTAATGAGCTAGAAAAAAAGCTCATCATGAAATCAAAGAAAACTTTGGCCTCAATTTTAAATATTTTCTAGTCGACTGAATGAACTCCTTTAAACGGGAAAGAAGACTCTAAGAGAGAAGGGGAAAACAAGAAGATTTTATCTTTCTATATTTAGGTTAGCATAATAATGAATCTTTGTTTTGTTCAGTCGGAAAAATTGTTTCTATCCAAAAGTAAGCATTTTGATATATTCCAGACAACTGTGCTGCTTGCACTCATTTGTAACTGTCCGTATTTCTCTTTCTACTAACCATATAAAACTAAACCTGGCATACCTTCTATATGCTTTTTATTCGACCTTCGCATATGAGTTGTTTGCTATGTTATTTATATTGCATTCAATGAGATTTGGCCAGCAAAGACTCGATTTTTATTGCTGATTTTTATAGTGTTACACGTTACTTCTAAAAGTGAGCAGTTTTAGTGTGGATAAATGTACGTTTGAAAAAATTTAAATACTCCAAAAATATGGTAAGATAAACAAGTTTAAAATTAATACTTAAAAATAATAAATAAAGAAGATTTTTCAGCAAGCTCAAGTAACACTGTTTCCAGACGTGAACAACACCCAATTACACCAGTAATGAATGGTTCCTTTGCCAAACCAGCCGTGACCAATCATATATCTCGCTATCAAATGATCTCAAACACCTTATAGAATGTTTCCAGAAAGAAAAATAACACACAGAAAAGTGCAAAAGTTTGCCAAATGTATAAAGATCGCTACATACTTCAAATTTAACTAAATGTTGCAAAAACTTAAGAATCACAAGAGTTTGTTGAGAAAAATAAATATTTATTTGACTTGTGAGGAATGTTAAAACTATATGTTGCATTTGTAAAATTTAATTTATATATCAGACTTATTACGAAAAACGTGGGTGCATCCAAATATTACTCAAAGATGCCATCAATCATTGTGCAAAAATAGATTTCTCTGTTGGTAAGAAATAGAAGTGTTCCTCTAAAAATATCGTGGTGATTTTTTTTCTAAATTTAGAATATATTTTTATATATAAAATCTTTTTCTTTCTAAGAGATATAAAAATGCTTAGAAGTTAGTTATGGCATTTCTTATTCTCTTAGAGTAAGAAACTAGACATTTTTAAATATTCTGTTTATAATGCGCTTATTTTATAATAGCTGTATAGGATTAATAAGAATATTTATTATTTAAAAATATATAGTAATATTATTCTTTAATTATACAAAAAAAACATAATAATATTTTAATTACCTGTATTAATACGGTGATAAATAGTAAAAAAAAATATAAGAATAATTAACATTTTTATATTAATATTTTCAATGTATAATTTCTGTACTTTACATTTATTATAAATAAGTAATTTAATCCTCTATACGGTTAAAGATAATATTTGGAATCACAAAAAGTTTTATAAATAACATAATGATTAATATAGTACTTACACGTCATGAGGCTCGTCGGCAGCTATAAAAGAAAAACATAAAAATTTAACGACGTTACACTTGTTGAAATCTCATTACAGTTAATTGACTTATTAATTCGAATCGGTTAAGTTTGAATTTAATTAAAATTAGAAAGAAGATTTGCCAATTGGCATATCCTCCTTACTTTTCAGAGTAAGACTAAAGCGAATGTAAATCCATAAAAATCTTCGGGAAAATTTTGTACGTAAACTCAAACCCTACTCGATAAGTTTAAAATTACTAATAAAATAAACATTTACTTACGACTGAAGTTAAGATTGATAGAAGCGGCTACTTCGCCTTGTTTATTTTTTGCCAGCACTTTATACAATCCTGCATCAGTCTCAAATACGTCATCAAGTTCCAAAGTAATCTTATACTTGTTAACGCCAATTTCTTTGATCCTGATGACGGTTCGATGATCGTCATATAATTGTTCGTCTCCACGGTACCATGTGATCTCCGGTCTGGGATTCGATGTCATCTGACATTCGAAACATAGCTTGTTCCCATCGTCTTCTTGCCTCAGTTGAGGCTTGATGGTAAAAGTAGGTGCAATTTCCTCACTTACCACCATATCGGTTATTTTGAGGAAATTAGAAAAGAAAGAAGAAAAACCCGCACTCGGGCGGGTAACTAATTATTTAAAGTCTTCACTTGCAGAGAGAGGCGAGTCATCAAAAGAGAAGAATTCCTGAAAATGTTTCGAAATTTTTCATTAAAAAATTTTATATGATGCATAACTTAATAAAACAATAACTTAAATTGTTTTATTCTAATTTGATACGGTAGGATGTTATAGGATAGAATCGGTTAATATCAATGAATAAGTAATAGATTTTCTTTTTATCTTCCATTCTTGTATAAAAATAAATGTTGTGTTCTTGATGTTAATTGTAATTTTTACACGTGAAAATACTGAATACATACTTAATATTCTGTAAAATTCATACGTATTTTATAGTAATTAATTCTTCTAGAGAATGGCTTGAATCAAGCGAATAGAAGCGTTTCCCTTTGTTTGCTTCATGTTTTCTAGAAGAAATATTAAAGAAAAACAGGTTCTATTTTAAACCTAAAACAATCTCACAATAATGTCGAACGACACAAAATTTTGTTATAGTTCGACTCAGTTAGAATGATGATTTGTTACTCATACAAACTTGAACTGCTGCTCAGTGCACGATCATTCTTAAAAATTCATCGATAAACGAGTGGATCGAAAAATACAGGCAAATAAAATTAAGAAAAATGTTAAAGTACGTTATCCACATATCTTATTTTTTAAAATATAGCATTTAACAAGTTAGTTTATTTCATTTCTAAGTATGTTAATAATTAAATTGGATATTCGAGCAATGCAAAGTAGATTTGAATGATCTTTGTTTTATGTCCTAAATAAAATATCTTATTTTGGAAATATTTTATATTTTCGATATAAATTTTAAACTGAACAGTTCATTTTTAAACCCAGTTTAGAATCTGCATTGATGAATTCAAAAGATGCATTCAAATGATTTTTTAATTCATTAGACTGTCCGGATGAGTACTCGTACAATATAAATGATTCAGATTCCATGGATTGGATTAAACTGTGTTATGTGTAATGTAATAATCTCATTTCTATTTAACTATTAATTGTATTTTTATCATTTTTATCACTGATGTTCATTTCAAATGTTTCTCTTTTCATTCTATATTTCATTGAAATCTAATGCATTTTATAAGTTAATTATAGCAGTATAATTTTTGAATTTTTTTTCTTTAAAAATCGTAATACTGGTACAATGGATTTATTCACGTCGTCATCCATTACAGGTTGTATTAATTATATTATTAAACTATCCNAAGAGAGGATAGTAGATTTGAAAACCAAAGCATATTATATACATATCTGTAGTATTCCTCTTATAATAAAAACTTATTTATAAACATTTGGAAAGTCTAATATATTGTTGATTAATAAAATTTAATTTTATCTTATTTTCTAATAAATATTTATTTATTTATTTAAAAAAAAAATACAATTTTTTTTCTTTAAAAATCGTAATACTGGTACAATGGATTTATTCACGTCGTCATCCATTACAGGTTGTATTAATTATATTATTAAACTATCCGAAAACATCTCTTTAATCAATATAAATGTGACATTCGTCATACTACCTAACGAACACTATAGTAATGGAGCTTTACTGTCTCTCTATAAGTATAATGGTACTGTACACTGTATAGCTTTTGGTTGTACTAATAACAATGGAAATAAAAAAATGAGGACGAACATTTTACAGATAATATATATATAGCCGAAATGTGTTTAGTTTATAATAATAAATCATTCACGAGTAAAAATATCCTTAAATTTATATAAAACGTTATTATTTAGTAAATGAAATTTTTAAAGAAATCGTGTTTCCTAAGGTATATAAGAGTATATAAGTTGAAATGGTGCTGTCTTAGCAATTTATTGGGGTACAATTTGAAAATATTGTCACTGTTGTCCTTCCTTAATCTCGAGAACAGTGTTAAATAGAAGTCAAGATCTGATATGGAAAGCTTAAGGGTAGAAGGCCCGATTAATTATATATAAACTTCCGGGCTCGACCGAAAGTCACGTGATTTCAATTCAAAACTTTTTCTAGAACGGAGTTACATAGATGACTGACATGACTCTGTTGCTATCAGGAAAAGTACGATGTACAGGGGCAAGACACTACTAAAATTAATAGCATTATAATGAAAAATTGCAGGCAGGCATTATGATTACGTGATAATAAATGATTGCTCATCCTACTTTAAGATTTCCAATATGGCAGCTAGTGTTTTCACTATGAAATCTTTAGGCTCCCTCTATTACTATTCTGTGCTCACTGCATACTACTGAACGTCATTTTTGATGAGGCGTAATGCAATATTATAATGTAATATGAGACAGAGCTCATCTAAACAAAATGTTCAAGTATTCGGATGCCAGCTTTCTGAGCGATCACGTGACCGCTCAAACGTCAGCGCTCATTTTCCGAATATACCCAATTTTATCCATTAGGCGAGGACTGATATGCGGTGTAATCGACCAGCATGGATGAAGAATGAAAAAACTCTTGACTCCATGTTTTACAAGTAGCCTAAAGAAGAGATTAACAGACACGAAACAATTCACATTAATTCATAAAAGCTTAATTCAAAAGCAAACTTTTTGTAAAAGTAATTGTAATCATTATATCAATATTATATATTGATAATAATTTTATTTCATGATGGTGAATATGATAAGAGTGTTGGAACATTTTCTCTATAGTGCGAACTGAAATGTTGATCTGGATATTATATTCATATAAAAATATATATAAATCATGGAATAACGAAGTATGCACTGTATAAACTTTATGAGTACTAATATACTGCATTAAGTATTAAAAACATTAACCTATTTCACAAAAATATACATATTCCATTTTTGCTCTCTCGTCCATGAGTACTAAGAAGACTTTTTGTTGGGCCCATCGTGAGTCCTCTCAGGCTGACATGAGGCTATCGGGTAGTGAGGAACGAGGCCCAATGTTTCGGGGGAAGACTAGACTACCTCCAAAAAATTCCTGGGATTACTCTTTCAGATTCCATCCCGAGTTCCCCAGATTGGTATATTTCGAATTCATTTTTAAGAAAAAGTTATGCCCTACTTATAAATACAGTAAGATCTCGATTTAACAATATTTTAATACACCCTATATGTTCATTATTATATTACTATTATGTTCATACAGTAAGATTTCGCTTTATAGCCGCCTCAGTTACGTGGACATTTCACATATGGAACAACCCACAAAATTCCCCTTTAAAACTGCATAAGGTTTAATATAAATTATCTTGGTAGCAAAGATAAAAGTATCCTAACGTGACATTTATCTCCACTTACGTGGCCAACAGAACAGGAAAATCCCGCATTCCTAAATTCAACCTATTGTTTAAAGGCTTTAAACAGAATTAAAGCTTTGTTGGTATAGTTTTGGAACAGTTTGCCGAATACGTATCAAACATTTAAAAGGACTCTCATTACAGTTCTATATGTCATAACCCCACTTAAGTGACCATCTCACTTATGTGACCAGAAATCGTATATCCCGAAGGTGGCCACGTAAGTGAGATTTTACTGTATATATTTTTAAAATACATTCGATTTAACGAACTTCGGCAATAGAGGACACCCTCTTCTCCCAATTACTCCATTAAATTCAGGATTTACTGTAGCCTATATAAAATCTAGTATCGTATTCCACAAATTTTAATTGTTTTAATTTTTATTTCGACATATGCTTAGATGGAAACTTATTTAAGATATCTAGATGACATTTCTTGTAACAGATCGTGTATCTATTTATGTAAAAGTTCTTGCAGTTCAGAAACAAAGCTTTCAATTCAGTCAATCTTTGGCAAGACTTTTAACTCTTGTTACCTCTGTTGCTAATTCTGTACGAGTTTATAATTAATGAATGCACATTACAGTGACTTAGTTATCCTATTGCCAGAATGAGTAATTTCTGAACGTATAGTTNTCATAATGGAACCTGAAACGGATCAGACGACAGAAGAACGCCAAGAACTCTTGAATGAAGAACACAAAGAAACTCGGCGAGATATGTTTTCTTCTGAAAAAGACAATTAATGCCGATATCTGTTCTGTTATTAAAGATCCTTTGAAGAAGTGGGAGGATGTCAGAACAACGGTCTTAGAATGGCATCGAACCAGGTTGAGGCTTGGGGATTTCTACAATTGCAATGCTATTAATTACTTACGAAAAATCCTAAAGAGAGAAAAGCAATCGACATTAGACAGATTCTTTATGTTCGTTAACCGATCACCCACTGTATTTATACTCAATTCTGGCTTGATAAAACCTTAGAGAAATAAAATTGGCCCTCACTAATATAGAAGTTCGATATTCGATATTAAGTATTCTTATAAAATAATTAAAAATTTAGAATGGCTTAAGCTATATTCTCTAATTCAAAATTTTTTACGAAGGGAAGTCAGGCTTCACTTCTCATCAGAATAACAATTTGGGAAAATAATCTTAGTGTATTGTCAATTACTTTTCATGAAACACATTTTATTTCGTTCTTTGTATGAGACTGTATTGACTTTGGTAATAATAATTATTCCAATTATCCTATAAAGTACTTGGAATAGTCTTTGCTAAGACATAATCATACTTGTGTCAACTACATACTGATGAATCATTATGTATATAAACTATTCCTGATTCCTCTGTCTATTCTATATCCAATTTAAATATAGTGTACGTGTATAGAATTATTTATATGAATTTATACTGTACTTGAATAATCATATACGCCTATCATACACCTGAAGTATAAAAAGTGTAAGCAATTCATAATATGTAGGCTACAAATGTAAAGAATTAAAAATGGAACATATAGGTCTATAGCACGAATTAGCATGCAAAATAATTTTTAAAAATATGCATCTAAGCGTTTATATATTTATTCACTATATAATTGCAAATCCTTTGGAATGCTTTGATAACATTCTAATGTCGTTTAACCCAGTTACTCATCTAGAAATTCTTCTTTGTCTCTGCTCTCAATTGTCTTTTAAAAGTTTCTGGTATTTTCAATAAGACAATAGCTTCGGTTAAAGCGTGGTGTCGAGCATTAACCCTTGATTTAAAAAAAAGAACTATGCTAATACTCAATTTTTTTAACGGGTCGGAAACCTTATGAAGCACTAAAATAGAATTTCATATATTTTTTTAAAGTAATTAAATTTACTTACACAGATTACAGCGGATGCAACATTAAAATAAATAAAAAAAAAAGACAAAAAGTGAAAATTCACAAAATAATTTTTAAATTTAAAACATAAAAATTCATACTGTTATATCCAATTCGAAGAAATCCATTACAACAACAAAAAAAAAAAGTTAAAAAAATACTTTTTTACATGTGAATAATTGTTATTTCAACTCGTAGTAAACTTTACGAAAATTGAGATAGCAAAACAATTGGATTAGTCAAGAACAATTAGAATGGTATACATTCCAACAGATTGTTACTCTTGTTTACTGAAAGGTGGCTGACGAAAGAATTTGGCAATGAACCTATATCTTTTAAATACATTTTATTGTTTAAAAGCGGAAGGTTAAAGGTCAGAAAAATTTTAAGGTGGAATATGAAACTTTAAAGCTTTTTACGGAAATATCAATATATATCGTGTGTTGGCTAGAATAAGGCTGTCCAACTGGCTGCATCCGGATCGCGAAGGAAGTTTTGTGGCCTGTGAACATCTTTAAAAAATTATTCAAAATATTTCATATTTATTAATGCACATAGAAGAACTTGTGGCTCAACAAATTCGGCTACAAACTTTCATTTTTAATTAATTAGTTATTAGTTTTTAATTATTATAAATATTTATTACAGTAGAGTTTTATGTTGTAAAAAAATTAATATGTTCACACAAATTTTATGTACATACATTTAGAAGAAACAACATATTAAAATCTGTTTTTTTTTTCCTTTCTTTGCACACCTAAGTTTCATTATACACAATATATTCTTATAAGATTTAGTTTCATTTGGGAGTCAATCTAATACGATTTATATAGAGGTAATATTAGCCTACGTTTTATCTTTTAATACAGTGGGTGATCGGTTAACGAACAGATCGAATAACGAACACTTTCGCGAAAGATTTTTGTGTTCGGACAACGAACACCCCACAGAATAAACACAAGAAGAAGCGACGTAAAATAATGAATACCGATTGATTTACCCTTGTCTTCAGGTAACAATTCGAAACTTTTCGGAGTGTGGGAGACATCGACATCGACGCTCAAGCCGGTATATACAGATCGGATAGTATTCCTCCGAACTTTGAAACTTTCCCTTGTAACTCCAGCTTTTTAATTTTCTAACAAAACAATTCTTTCATGTATTCGCGAGACTGTCGGGTAGGCACGCGTTAAGTTTTGCGTCTGTTTTTCTTTTCGAAAGGTGAGAGTATAATAGCAAAGGTAGAGAGTGGGCAGAAGATGCCTAATGTTGCTGGGCAGTATGGCGTGAACAGGTCTACAGTAGGTTGCAGTTCAATCTTATTTAAGAAAGATACAGTATAATCAAGAAGACTCAAGCAGCTAAAGGAGTAACAAAAATCACATCTGAGAAATAAAGAACATCGAAGGGTTCATAATGGAACCTGAAACGGATCAGACGACAGAAGAACGCCAAGAACTCTTGAATGAAGAACACAAAGAAACTCGGCGAGATATGTTTTCTTCTGAAAAAGACAATTAATGCCGATATCTGTTCTGTTATTAAAGATCCTTTGAAGAAGTGGGAGGATGTCAGAACAACGGTCTTAGAATGGCATCGAACCAGGTTGAGGCTTGGGGATTTCTACAATTGCAATGCTATTAATTACTTACGAAAAATCCTAAAGAGAGAAAAGCAATCGACATTAGACAGATTCTTTATGTTCGTTAACCGATCACCCACTGTATTTATACTCAATTCTGGCTTGATAAAACCTTAGAGAAATAAAATTGGCCCTCACTAATATAGAAGTTCGATATTCGATATTAAGTATTCTTATAAAATAATTAAAAATTTAGAATGGCTTAAGCTATATTCTCTAATTCAAAATTTTTTACGAAGGGAAGTCAGGCTTCACTTCTCATCAGAATAACAATTTGGGAAAATAATCTTAGTGTATTGTCAATTACTTTTCATGAAACACATTTTATTTCGTTCTTTGTATGAGACTGTATTGACTTTGGTAATAATAATTATTCCAATTATCCTATAAAGTACTTGGAATAGTCTTTGCTAAGACATAATCATACTTGTGTCAACTACATACTGATGAATCATTATGTATATAAACTATTCCTGATTCCTCTGTCTATTCTATATCCAATTTAAATATAGTGTACGTGTATAGAATTATTTATATGAATTTATACTGTACTTGAATAATCATATACGCCTATCATACACCTGAAGTATAAAAAGTGTAAGCAATTCATAATATGTAGGCTACAAATGTAAAGAATTAAAAATGGAACATATAGGTCTATAGCACGAATTAGCATGCAAAATAATTTTTAAAAATATGCATCTAAGCGTTTATATATTTATTCACTATATAATTGCAAATCCTTTGGAATGCTTTGATAACATTCTAATGTCGTTTAACCCAGTTACTCATCTAGAAATTCTTCTTTGTCTCTGCTCTCAATTGTCTTTTAAAAGTTTCTGGTATTTTCAATAAGACAATAGCTTCGGTTAAAGCGTGGTGTCGAGCATTAACCCTTGATTTAAAAAAAAGAACTATGCTAATACTCAATTTTTTTAACGGGTCGGAAACCTTATGAAGCACTAAAATAGAATTTCATATATTTTTTTAAAGTAATTAAATTTACTTACACAGATTTTAAAAAATTAGATCTGGCTTAGGTTAATTTTAAGCATTATTAATAACGTAACAAATGATGAAAGTTAAATTTAGCAAGCAAACATGAGGAGAAGGTAATAATATTGGCACTTCCAAACATTACAATAGAAGAAATTTTTTAAATCACAAAACTAAGTTTAGCAACTCGACAAAAATAACTTTAACGGTGTCTGGACGATGTTCCTTTTTAACAACACTAACCTACTTTTAATTTTTCTGTTAAAAAAGTTAATTATTTTTTAAAAATATTACAATTATTAATATAATAAAGAACAGACACACAAACGGTAAATATCATTCATTTTATTACACTATTCAATTAAATTAGAAACGGTTTAACTTATTACAAAGTTAGCATTCAAAAAGTTATTTTAAGATATTAATAATTATCATTAAGCGTAAATTAAATGGTTAAAGAGCCGTAAGAAAAGGATGCGACATAAGCCGAACGTAAAGTCATCTCGAGAGCCTCATGCAGTGCCAACATTAATCCGCATTAATTCGAGCCAAATCCGCACCCCTTCGTCCCGTGGGAGGAGCCCTTACCTTTGAGCAGCTGGTCAAAACCAGGCACTGTCCCTATAGGAGGTAATCACCTTCAGCGACTGTACCTTAGCACTGCCAGCCACCGCTCAACCCCCAAAATAACCGTACGAATGGTAAGTATGTGAATAATTTCGTCTGTGGAGTTGGTAATCCAATCTGTGAGAAGGGTATGCCTTATATGTCCGGGGCTCGCGATGATACCAGTTAAATGGCGATTGAAGTCGAGTTTACTGACTGCCTCATTCGAAACGGGACGTTCAACGATCCAACTGCTGACTACTTACTTTGCCTTATGCATTTGGCAGCGAATCGTACGAGAACTTATTTATGAAAATTTATTAACTCCCTCCGTAATAAATAGCTTCATCATCATTTCTGATTAATATTCTAGCAAATGAGTCAAGACACAAGGCGTTTTAATTAACTATTATAGATTTTCTTCAACAAATAAAAAGCTTGGCTAATTTTGATATTTGAAACACGAATCCATAGCTTTTTATTTTTGGAGGATAACGAACCAAATCACTCGGCAATGCTTCAGACAGTACTAACTAAACTCTACTGTTAACATTATAAGAATGAATAATTTGACAAAGCGCAACAAATGTCGGTATGAGGAACTATTGATATGAATCCAAATGACTGTCAGCCAGCTCATTGTATCACTAAAAGTCTTTAAAAAAATACAATATAATTATTAAGTAAAAAAATATTTCCTGTAGAGGAAATTTGCTTCAACTTTTATTTTGTATAAAAGGAGTAGTAAGTAGTTATGTGGTAAATAATAACTAGTTACAGGGTGGCATGTTGAGAGAATTCTTATGATTCTGTCAAGCATACATATAAAATAGATATAAACATATCAAGGGCCAAGCTGTCTTATGATAAAGACATATGATAGATATGTCTTTATCACAAGACCATACAATAACGTAAATTATTTGTTGCAAAAATTCTGAGTTGTAAATTGAAGCGATCGTTCTAGCAGAATGTGTAAAATAATTAGTATAATCATCAAAGTGTACTGTACTGTACGTACTGTACATAATCAAAGTAAGTTGTCTTGTTTAAATTACTCTCTGCACAAAAGTATATTGATAGATGAAGAATGCAAAAAATCTTAAAAATTCTAGTTTATCCCAACATTTATAAAGGAATCTCTTATAAAGATACGTTACAAAGGAGGATCGGGTAATCTTTCAAGTAGATTTCTCCCTTTTTGTGTATGTATATACAGTACAGTACGTATATATATATATATATAAGTGCGAAAATGTCATTTATCAGGTTATCTATATGAACATATAATTGCATTTAATGACATTTATTGTTTTTGTTTCAAACAGTTATAGGAAAATTTTATATTCGCTTACAGAATTTGTACAAATATGTAAATATGTACGCCGTACAAAAATTTTAAATTTTAAAATGAATAACATACTTTTTTTTTAAAAAAGTAATTAGTTAAAATTTTCAATTTCTGAAATTGATGTTTTCTAGCCTTTTATTATTATTATCGAGCATATTTAAAGATCATTTCGAACNACGAAATTTAGACATTTTATTGATATTTAACATTTGTTTTTTTAAATCAAAAAATAAATTAATTTATTATCTTAAAAAAATAACACCAAATTCCAAATGTGTAAACTGTTATATGAATAAGATCTCCCTAGTTAGGAATTGTTTTATTTCACTTTATAACGATTTTCTATCCTTAAATATCTATCATTTTGTAGTGAAAGAATAATTATTATATTATGAAAATAACGAACATGTCGCAGTACAATTCATGAACCCACCACTCTCATATCCGTATTTATAAATATATTTTGTTACCTGTACAATAATATAATAAATAATACCTTGTATAGTTAAATTTTTTAGCATCGTTTAATTTTTTCATACAACACAATTCATAAGAATATATTATTTATATATATAAACAACTTGTTAATAATCTTAAAACACGGATAGATGATGGAAACGAATGATGATTTTTCTTTGCTGTAGTAGGATTAGACTAGTTTCAAAATAAAATTTGAATATGAATGCAAGAGCTTAAAGTACTTGTCTACGTTATTGAGACTCGAGTCTTTTCAAAGTGATACGATTGAGCTTCACTTAGTGATACATATAATAATGCTATTGGTTTTCTATTTATATGTACTGCATTTAGACTTAGAGAGTAATTTTTTTAATCATAAGTTAACAGTAATAATGTTTGTTATAACTGGTTAAAATATAATAAAGTGGAGTATCACTTTATTACATGCATTTGCAACTTATAATTCAATTTATAAAAATTCTATTTGTATAAACGTGAGAAAATTAGATATAGATTAACTAGTATAATGTAAATTTGCAAATTATCATTCTATTATTATATTTAAAAATATATATGAAAGTCCTATTTTGCTGATAAATATTACCAATAATCTTTAGGAAGAATTTTATGATCTTATTAATATAGAGTTGGAAAGAAAGTCACTTAACACCCCTGCTACAGGATATAGAATGTACTCAACGTTAATTCACACATGTCAGGAACAATTAGACCAAGGGGGAAACAGATTGATGTGTGTTATACGCACGGCCGCCATCTTGATGGCGGCCATATTGAATGTAACTCCAAAACTGTAAGTGGGAAGGGGATCACGTGACACATCATTTAGGGTAGAATTTTTCAAGGTATTGATTGCTGAAAGATTTTATTGATCTACCTCAAACGGTTACAGAGTTATGCACGTTACATGATGTGCTCAATGTACAGTACTGTACATTCTTTGGATACATTTTATATTCTGTAGCAGGGTATTAAGTGACTTTCCCACCCTGTACGGTAATTTTATTTGAAAAAGTATAGAAAAACAAATCAAACTGGAATTTACTAAACATTACTGCGGCATAAGTGACCTTACCAAGGACGGATCTGAGGGGCTACAGAAGCTTAAACACTCCCCATTGAACGCCAGATGGCTGAGCGGTTAAGGTGGCATCATACCGCTTTGGAGACGAGGGATCGAATCCGGACAGGTCGAAAATCCCCAGGAATTTTCCGGGAAGTGATCTATCTTCTGTTTTATCAGGCCCTGTCCTTCACCATCTGCATCCTCCATTGTGGACCAGGCCCAAAATTGGGCGTATAGGTGGTGAGAGAACCCACAAAGAACTTGGTAAAAAGATCCTCTTAGTGCTCATAGAGAAGAAAGAATTGAAACCCCTCCCCACTAATACAAAAAATTAAAATTTATTTGTTTTTACAAATTTATTTATTATTTGTTTTTTTTTTTAAATTCGCTATGGCAAATATGGTTTATCGGAAGGTCTGCAATACAATCATCTTGCACGTATTAATAAAAGGTATTTATAATTATTCAAATATTTTTCATTTTCGAGTTTAACCCCGCCTTTGGATTCTTCTGGATCCACCAGTGAACCTGATAATGCCTATAATTGCTGCATTTTGAAATCTCAAATAAAAGTTACAGTATAAATTTTAACATTTTTGGAATTGCACCAGTTATATTGTTATGGATAGATGGATTAAATTGACTATTTTTTAATGTATCGACTTTATAAATGAAATAAGTCATTTACACATTCGCTTGTACACTACAGTCCGTGCAGTGAAAGAGTAGACATGAGTCAGTCTGAGCGGAAAGGGTCTATGTCAGATGAAAGGGGTATAAGGAGACATGTAGGAGTTAATACAATCATAGAAGTAAAATTTGCATTTAAAAAAAGTAAAACATTAAAATTATGATAGAGATAGTACAAAAACGCTTTTAAAATGTAAAAAAAAAAGCTAAAAGATGTGTCAACTTTCACATGGCCCCTTCCAGCTCAGATTGATTCGTGTCTATTCTTTCGCTGCACGAACTGTAGTTATTGTTTCATCGTCATAATGCTCTCAATTTTAGTAGTGCCTTACTCCTGTACAGTACATCATACTTTTCCTATTAATAATGGAGTCGACTTTCATCTAACTCCCTTCAGGAAAAAATTTTTGAATTGAAATAACGTGACTTTCGATCAAAACTGGAAGTTCCTATATAGTTAGTACAGTTGGAGCCTTCTTTCCTTAAGCTTTCCATATCTGGTCTCGACTTTCATCTATCCAATTCCGTTCTCGAGATTAAGGAAGGGCAGACTGACAGACGGATGCTAGTAGGAATTTATAGGTCTACAATTTTTGAAAATTGCAGCCCAAAAAATTGAGCTGCACAGAGAATCTATTATTTTTGCAAAGTACTTTATTTAAAAAAAACTCGATCAAAATAATAAAAATTTCTTGAATAAAGATTGATAAATAAATAGCATGTGTCGCTTAGCCTTTTTTAAAATATGCAAATTTGCTTAAATTACAAATTTTTGGGATTGTTGAGTTTTGGGGTAGTCGAAAAAACTGAGCTCTTGCGCCCCCAATACCAACTTTTTTGAAACGCCCCTGCAATTGCGGTCTATTACATGAAATTTAAAAATAACTGGTCCCGATTTTGATTTTTACGTGGGTTGGCGTGGAACAGTCCACGCGAACCGACGTTGGGTCTACCATAATGTGTACATTTTGTAACTTTTAATTCGAAAACAACCGATTCCGACTTGAGCCGTATACTGCCACTACAGGACCCGTATTGGTAATGTACGGAACCGCCCGGATTCGATCCAAGATCCTTCACAGAACGGTAAGCTGACGCCTTAACCTTCTCGGCCATCCGGCGGGAAATTTATACGTTTGGGCTTATATTTGATATATAATTCTTCGGGTCCAGTCCAACACTGATAACAAGTAATATTTTATTTAGATAATTTTCTTCATTAAATTAAATTAAAATTGATTTTTAATTAACGTACAGAACCCAACAGAAGCAATATGCACATTTCCTTATTCATTTAAGATCCTTTTCAACTGATTCGACAAGCCACATCGGGCCATTGGTTTTCACTTATTTACTCGATTATAATAAACAACTCGTTCATAACTCATCAAGAACAATTATTCATTTTTATCGAATCGTTTACAAACAACTCTTTATTACAAATAATATAGTTTGTATAGGAATATAAGATCTTTAGAAAGGAGGCATTGTTGTTAACTTTAAAATACACCCGTTTATATCATTAAAAACTATTAGGTCTATAAAAAAAAGTGTTACGATTTTCATCATTATTCTCCTATTTACAAATATAAATAAGTTTCATCCAATGCAATATAATAAATTAATTTAAAATATCAAATTGTAAAAATGATTTTAAGAAATGCACTAATCCCTAAAAATATTCTTGACAAAATTAAATAATAAGTTATAAATGTAGTCTATACGATAGTTACCCAACTAATTTCAGTTTTAAAATTATAATTTAAAGTATATATTTTAAGTATTATAGTATTTTTTATATAGTATATAATAAACGAGACAAATAAAGTCTAAAACTTTAACATAATAAATTATCTTATAAATGATTCTGGCTAATTATCAAGTGAAACGAGAGAATTTTTGGCTTTGATGCATCGAGTGTGAATGGTAAAGATAAGAAAGACTGAAGAGAATTAATGGAAATTACACTATAGTATCGATAACACGTTATTGTACCCTATTGATAATCTACATATGAAATATATATATGAATCTGTAGACAAAAACCTTATCTAAAACATATCTAAATTAATTAAGAAAAAGATGAAAATTTCTACCTTAAAATTAAGACTTCCTTTAGCGCCGTTTAGCAAAATATTACAACGTGTGCCTGAACCGTATCTGAATATAGAGTCAAACCCGGAAACAGAACAGTACCGTCAGCAGTTTAAAAACGAAGTAAGAGAAGAATATTGTCCGCATTCTGGAGCAATCGGTAAACTTGGTGTTGCGAAATGGTTTGCAATGGAGCTTCATAAAGGAGTAACTAATTCAGTAACTAAATTATAAAACTAACAAAATTGTTATCTGAAATTATATCTAAATGTATAATTTTTTTTTTACTGATGAAGATTCGTTGTCTCAAATGAGAGAACCAAATGGCTTACTTCCAAGCGAACTCAAACTAATTTGGGATATCATTGATTTCATAAACAATGTTTGTTGGAAAGACTCCATTATTACTGTTCTGCCAAACTGTAAAGAATATTTGGGACGAGATATACAGTATGTCAGACAAGAACTTGAAACTAAGAATAAGCTGCACTTCACCTTCAGTGCTTTTTCACTTCTAATAAAAGATGGGACAATAGAAAAATCGAGAAAAATCGCGCGTTAATCGAATGGCCTCTTTGGTCAAACTCCAAAAAGTTTCGTTTCGGTGGCACTAATACGTCGCTTACGCTATGATTGACGATCCATTCGATACTTGATATAACACTAACATTATTCACTCGTTTATCGTGCAAATTCCCCTCTAAACTGCTCGAAACCAGTTGCAAAGCTACGATAAATCCACGTTATTGCCTTATGCCGAATATATTAGTGAAGTTTTTCTTATAAATAACATTGTTATTCCGAAATTTGGCAATGGTCCTATTTTCAAAAAAAAGTCTAAAGTGTTGCCAATTCCACCCACATCGTGACGAAATAGATGAAGGACGTCGCTTTTGGATTTCTGCCTTTATAACAGTTAACATAACATTCTTATCTTTCAACGTCTTGTTTGGTTTGTCTTCGTCAATAAATGTCATTCGGAACATTTAAAGATCTAGAAAGTTTTTCCCTCTATTTTTATTTTTTATTATTTTTTTACAAATTTGGCAGAAACTTCCAAAGAAAAGATCATATCCCAACATGGAGAGGAACTTTCTAACAGACAATTGCTGTTTTTTGATCCGGAACATGATAATTTTTAAAGTAGCTTATTTAATTTTATTTATTTTTTAAAGCAAATTTTTAAAGCTGTAAAAAAGTTTGAAGTATTATTTAGAATTTGAAATTCATTCGATTTATTTATTGAAAAATTAATTCGACTTTTATTCATTATTTTCAATTTTCGGTATAGAACCGATTTTAATTAATTTTCCAAAATTTTTGTTGAAAATATTTAAAAATAAAAATGATTTACGAGAATTTTTCTTGATTTCTGCTGTTGAGTAATTACGACGAATCGTAATCGTAAATTTATTTTACTTGTAACTAATTTATTTTTCTTAATAAAATACTGTAAAATCATTATTATATTTCGTAGTGTGGAACACAGGAATATCATTTTTAAAAAATTCCTTCGTAGTAGTTTTAATTTCGATTTATTTCTTGATTTTTCTTATCATTTTCTCGACTTTTTAGCAGAAAATTTAAAAAAAATCACAGAAAAAAAATCAAATTTTATTTTTAAAAAAGTTGAATTTTGAATTGAAAAACTTAAAAACCTGATGATTATTTTCATTTAAAAATATCATTTCTAGTTATTTTAAGAATATTTTTAATCCAAGACTTTATTTTCCTAGTAAACTTATGTTTCAGACGAATAAAAATTTATTTAAAAATTCTTTTTTATTTATTCTACTACGTTTATTCATTCTTTTTTTCTTTAAATAAATAAATATTAAGGTATTTTCAATTCAAAACATCTTTTGGGATATTTAGTGAAGGTCGGGCTCATTTAACAATATGAAAAAATCGTCTAAAACAAGAATTTTGATCGTTAAAAAATTATTAATTTTTTAAAAAAATAGTTTTTATTAAATATACTCAATAGATGGCAGCAACGACGTTACGAGTCCGATGAAACTCTCATCTCATCGGCATTTTTTGCAGTGGAGTATCCAGGATTTTGAGAATACGGATGCTGTTCGAGACAGATTCGAGGGGGGTTTGAATATAGGGAAAAAGCTCAGGAATATGTCACATAAAGTAATTTTGGGGGAATTATATCTCGCGAAGAATCACATGTAGAGGTATGCCGTACAGCTCTGTTAAGGTCCCGTCTCATTCGGAACTTGAATTGAGCATTATAAATGATAAAAATTACAGTATGGTACTCGATGAGGAATAGGAAAGAAGATAGAAAAGGTAGAAAATCATTACATTTTTCACTAGAAATGATCGAAATTAATTATATAAAAATTCAAAATAAGTGTTTAGTCTATAGTTCACTCTCTTGTGTTTCCGGTTTAAATTTTTGTTTTTTCCCTCTTCCCACAAGAGAACTTTCTGCCATTGAAGTCATGCAATATTATGTTTATTGCAATATAATATGCGTTATTGTGTTTATTTTTATTTTAAAGTAACAAAACTGATTGCTTTGGTATCAAGGGGGTCCTGTAACATCATAAGCACTCCCTGGATACGCCAGTCTAGTGGCATTCAAATAATTATCCGATATGATATGAAAAAAAAATAATAATAATAAAAGATAAATAATGAAAATATTAAAAACGAATTTAAAATTACTCGAATTTATAAAAATTCATAATCGAAACATTATCTAAATTATTCTACATCTGTGTAAACGCTTCGTTACTGAGTATTTTATATTCATTATAGAAAATATTTAATTAGTCTAATGCCTTCAAAATTGCTTTATTAGTTATTTATTTACATTAAAAATTGAAAAATTTCATTCAAAGATTTTAAATAAAACGACGAAATAGTTAATTCTTCTATAAACAGATGGCGCCACGTGTAGCAAACACAGCACCATTTAATATCTTCAGAGTTTCGTGTCGTTTCCATTTTACAACTATTTATACAAAGATTTCTTCTACAAATAATATTGTATTTTATTCTATAATGATTTACGTATTAATGAATTTTAAAGCAAGCTCTTGTATTTTTATCGTATTCCAATGTGACAAAAACAATATTCTGACTAGTCTAAGTTAATCTTGGTAATTACTTGAAATTCTTCTTTGATCGAACGTAAATTTTGATTACTTTAGTAACGACTTTTTTCAAATAAAATAGTTTCTCGCTAATTTTTATTTGTTGCTTCAGTTCTTTCCTACTTTAGCCAATATTCGACCAGAAAAGAAATTAAACAGAGGGATTTCCGATTCAATATCGTTTCGAACGTAAATTTTAACAGAAATTAGAATTTTCGGATAGAATGGAGAATTAATTTTTTTTTTTAAATAGTCCTAAATTAGTTTATTATTATTTGTTTATTTAATTTTATACTAAAAGTCGATTGATATTTATGGTTACTTATTATCTTATTAGATAGTTTCTGTGTTAGTTACTTCCAGATTCCATCATTGTACAGTACTTACAAATTTCGATAGTATTTAATGATTACATAAATAAAAATGCAAAAAAAAAAATAGTTAAATAAGTTGTATCAATGAGCTTTTTTAATTAAACAAAATTATTTTCATAGTTTAGCCACAGATATTAGTGTTAAAAGTACTGTCTAATCACAGTTATATCAATAAAATTCTGCATTACAGATAAAATACAATTAATATATTTCTCCTTCTTTAAAACTGATTTTAAAGCGGAAAACCAGAGAATTTTACAAACAAACACGATAAAAATGAGAGAAAGTGGGCAATTTTTGCACGTGTATGGCTAATTCGAAACACTTCTTTGCTCCGAAGCGACTTGATTTTACATACACGGCACATACCAAACATATTATTTAACACGTGAAGAGGCATTTTGGACCGTACAAGTACATCGTTTGGGTCACATAATCCTATTCCCATTTGGGACTTATTACAATTACATCCAATATCAGGAGAATAACTGGAGAGTGAAGCGCAGTCGTTAAGATACCCCATGGAATCCGAATCATAGCTTTACGATCTGTTTCAACTCATTTATCTCCTTATGGGATTAACTTAACTCTTGTAACATACTTTCATCAAAGTATAAAATGATGCAATTCCAAATCTCGGTGTGCTTAAGCCAGCCTCTTCTAAAGAGTAAATTTCTGTAAACGTCTTAATTTTCGTTAAGAAAATAATAATCCTTGGGAAAAAAATGAAGAAAAAAGGAAAAAAGTTAACAAATTGGCCAATATATGCATCTGACACGAGAAGGGGAAAGTAATTTATGTAAATTTGTAAAAAGAGAAAGGATCACAGAAAAGTCAACATCAGAAAAAGAGAAGAACTTAAAAAAAATATTTGATAGATGATTTATAGATTTACTTACAGTAATAGCTCCGAGTTAATTTTCTTTCTTGGCAATTATCTTATCCAATAATTCAAAAAGTCAAAGGGGATGTACAGCTATCGACATTTTAACCTTTTTTGAAAGAATGTATCCTTAATTGTGTTCAGTTTTCGACACAATTAATTATATTTCTATTTTCTGATTCGGGAGAGAGGTAATTTGCTTCTCTTTTCTTCTTTTTTTCCGCTCGTGTTGTCATTAAAACATTTTGCCAAAACATCAATAACAATGACTTAAACATGCAGCAATATCTGCAAAATGTATACTTGTCGCTTACTTTCATTTATCAGTCTGAATTTCAATACTATAATTCGAGATACATCTCCAATTTTTTTTTCCTAAATAATAAATTTCATAATTCCTTTTTAACTTTTATTATTATTATCGAGCATATTTAAAGATCATTTCGAACTATTTTAAATAAAGAATACGCCATGGGAGTCTGTTAATCGTATATGTTGATAAATGTCCTCCGTTCTCTTGGAGCATCCATAAATTACCTCCTCTCTCTCTCTCTCATCAACCCCTTAGATAGTAGTGGGAGAGATAACACAATTACTACCGCAATATGATTGTGAAGAATGGCACAACACAACTTCTCCATTATACAGTATAAGTTTAACTTTACAATAGAAAGAAGACATGTAAATGAGTTAAAACGAAAAAGAATAACACTAGACACTAACGACTGAAGTGACTGTAGAGTGTGATTGAAGCTGATGAATAATATATGCCGTTCGCAATGACATGAAGCCAGATTAGTCGCAGCGGGAGGAACATTGTTTCCTTTAAAACATTGTTTTGATGTTGTGATTGTTGTCGGAGGTTAAATCTAAAGTTGCGCTTGATAAATTGGAGCCGAGTGTTTATATTTTACAACTCAACTTTACAAGAGACATCCCCCTTCCTCTTCTTCGTCTTAGAACAGAATCTCGTTCCATGTAAAACGTAATGTAAATAAATAAAAGGGCATTTTAGATTTTTGTAAATAGTTATACATTGCTTAGGTGAGTGAGATGCATTTATATATTCGCTGGAAAGTTAGTGTTTCCGAATTCAAATCCGGATCAGCATCGTAGCATCGTTCGCGCCATACAAAAATGATCGATAGGAATAAGTGAGTAAGTAAACTTTGAAAAAGTCCATCTCAATTTCGAAGTTAAAAGTTTCTTGACAGTTTCGGGAGACAGACTCTTTTCCACGTCTTTAGCTCCCGTATCCGAGTGATGTATGAAGTTCCAAAGACTTCATCCGGCCACCAGATATCATTAACAATTAAAATAAAGCAAGTATTCGGGACGAAGTAACCTACCCGAAAAGATAAATCAAACTGAAAATGGCGAAGAAAGCATTTCTTCATCAGTAAGAGAAAGAAGTATTCATCATTTGGATTCGAAAAAAAGAAAGGAAGAAAGGGCGATTATCCTTTTAAATTCATCTTCTCCAAGCATCGAGGGAACCCACAACTGTTCTATATCTTGGATCGCCTCTGGCAGTAAAACGAATGTCTGATCAATTCCAACATTAGCACTTTTCCAAAAAGGAAGTTGTATATATTTTCGCAGTCTCCGAAGCAAGAACACTCGCGGGCCATTTTTCAGATATATTTAATATACTGCAGACAAGTTTGTGTGGAAGAAGGAAGGAGAAGTTGTGTAAGCTTAGAATTCGGAACATTTTTCTTTACAGTAACGTTTATATATGCTACAGATAAGTCAACAAGTTAAACTGGGATTCAATTGAGATTGTTATGAATATATTAAGTTACCAACTCCTGAAAAGTTCCATTTCTAAATTGAATTTTTTATATACATTTATATAAAAGTTCACAAGAATATATATTAATTTTAAAATGTAGTAGAATTATAATAAGGGTGTGGATTTATTAACAAGAATCTTAATTACATTTCTAAATGATTAGATTGTTTACTATCTAATTTCTAATAATTTTTCTGGGGAAAAAATAAAAAAAGTATACATACGTGGAAAATCATAAAAAACAGCAAACTAAATAATTATTTGAATAATTTAAAAATTCACTTTAATTTTTGTGGCCAAACGTTTATTGTTCTTAAAGAACAATCTTTTATATTAAAGTAATCGAGTGAATCAAGATAATTAACCCGTGATATAAAAGAAAACATTTCAAAATTAGTATTTTATACAAAATTGTAAAGTTATTAAGTTTAAAATTACATGTAAAGTAAACAGAATGGCTTGGAATGAGGAGAGATTTATTTGTGTGAGTAACATTTTTAAAAACTATCTAAACAAGTTAAACTAGAAATATATACAGAGTTATTATGAATAAATTAATATATATTCAGCAATAATTCGGTTTTAATTTTTTAAATATATAAGCATTAAATCACTACGTGCAAAACTCTCAAAATGAAAATCGTTCTAAGCTGTAAGCAATTTATAACTTCCAACCAGTCAAAACACAGTATAACCAAGTTAAAAATCTAATCGAAACTACCTTAAAACCTTTCTAAAATTTATAATAAAAAACTCAAAAATATTCCAATTATAAAAAAAACAAATGAAAACAAGTCTTTCAGAATCATCTTAAAATCAAAACAACCTTCTCTATAATCTAATTTAGTCAATTCTACTTTAATCTAGAACTATTATTTTTTTAAAAAAAGGCAAAAAAAAATTTAGATTTTTCTCGAATTTGTTTCTAATTAAAATAATTTTAAAATATTACTAGAAGTAAGAAGAAATAAAGGAAAAAAAAATTACAATCAATTAACGTTTCATTGAGTATTTATAAAACGTAATTCTACTTAATTTAACTTGAAAAAAATTATATTTGAATCGTCTAGAGATTCATTAACGTCAAATGAAGAAGAAAAATTTTTTGGATGGTTTATCTTTTTAGTAGCAAGATTAATATTAAGAGTAATAATTATCGCCATTTTGAAAGAATAGAAAGTAGACAGGTTGTCATTTCTCTTTGCTTTCCTTCTGTGAATTAATCAAAATTATCCAACTTCAATTATATTTTAAGAAAGACAAGCCACTTCAATTAATGAATGTAGTGGTCGACTATGACAAAAATGACTTTTATAAAGATAAACTTCGCTTTCTGCCTCCTTTCCCTACACGATTTTTTTTTCTACTTTTCTTTTTTTTATTATTTTTTTAATTCTAAAAACACTCTGGAATATTGCTAACCATTTATGAGTACTTATTAAGATATATTAAAGCAATTAATAGGCACTAATAAAGTTTTCTTCGCGATTATTTACCTGTTTTCTTAAGGGGTAAAAGGGAGGAAATCTGTTTATCTTTCTTCCTCCTCGTAGTTCAGATTAATTCGATATTTTTCTATTGAGTTTAATGGGTATGGCAGAATGAATCTCTTGTATTCCTATGGGTGATAATGAAACATAAAACAAGCATAATTTGTAGGACAGTTATGATGCATAGGTTAGATTTACGAAGTGCAAACCCCGTTCATAAATCATACACAAGCTACGGATATGCATACTTAAGGAAGAGCTTCCATTGACTCGCATTAATGCCGAGCTATAAAGAGAAAATTCCATAATGGATGCTATGACGAAAAGATAAATTTTGTTTCGTTCACTGATAACTACGTGAAAAAATAAATAAATAAATGATAAATAAGAATCAAATTTTTAAAAATTTTTAAAAATGTTTAAATAACTTTTAAACAGTACTTAAATTAATAATTAAAAATGGAAATTCAAATTAATTCAAAAATTTTAAATGTTTATCCTATTGGTTATTCTACGAATGACGTAGAGTAATTTGAAAATCGGCCGATAGATGGCGAGAGTTGCCCATAGATTTAAAGTTGAGAATTAATATCATAATGTTTGTTTTTTTTAATATGAACATTTTTTTATTCTATTAATTATCTACAGAATAATTTTTATATTATTATTTTAAAACTAATTTAATTTTTATAATTATTTTAAAAAATAAACAAACAAAATTAAATTTTTTTTATTATTATTATTATACAGGTAAAGAAAAAAAAAAAGAAGCAATTTATTGAAATGTAATAAAGCAGAATCTTAATAAGATATAATAGAAATTAAATAACTGTCATATGTTATTGAAGGTATAATGAGAAAAATTCATATTTTTGCTGTTTCATCTGGCCAAACAAGCAATTCTAAAATTTGTAATTATCTTTTATGAACATTATTATTAGAAAAAAGGAAACAACCTATTTCTATTTGTATGATGATTTCTGATGAAATTCCAATTAAACTGATAATTACAAAAACTTAAATATTTTATAAAAGTAGCTACCAAAATATAAAAACTTCTAATGCAGAAATTTTAATAAAGTTTTTCTTGTTTTTTCCCTTCTTCCATGTTCATGTGGCCCTGTCCTGTGTCCAATTCGCCATCTTGTCGCCATCACTCGAATTACTGGATAGATAACAACAGATTATCATGAAATACGACCTTATGCGGTTAGTATTAATACCATAAATTTTGATAGTTGAAATGATAATCATCATAAGTGGAAAACAAATGATAGTTTGATAAGGTAATATCACATAATAATACACTCTTTCGTCAAAAATTACTTTATTGACACTCAAAATAATTATGCATTTTTTGACATATTTTAAAATTATCTTCTTCTAGACGTAAATAGCAATTAAATAGAAATTACATATGATTTTTACACAGTAAATCAAACTTGTACCTTTACACTGACAGATATGAAACGTCTCTATAACTTCTGTAATTTAATATACACACATGTATATATTTATATATCTACTATGTTGACAAAGACTGATCTGTAAAAATCAAAAGATATCAATTACTTAATTATACATCAAATAATTTTTATAATATAAGCATATATACCACATATATTTTTAATAAAAAATTATAATATATAAAATTTACCATCACATTTTCAAAAATTAAATTAGAAATCAAAGTTTGCCTTCAAAATAAAAATTAAAAAAAATTGGTTTTTGATTGCTAAGTTTTAATTATTTCAGTGTTCTTAGAAACAAATTATTATTAAAAGAAGCAAATGCCAAGTGTTTAAAAGAANTATATATTAGTGAAATTTAGTTTATATGTTATTTTCAATGTGTACAATTTATTAATATTTATAAATATAATGAATGTTTATAATTAATTTTAAAAATTATTTTAATTCTACTAATCTAATATTAAAAATGTACGGTAACTTTGCATTTTACCATTTTATAAAGCAAAATTTAGATATTTCTTTTTAAATTTGTTCAAATGCAAAGCAAAATTTAAACTATGAAAATACAAATATATTTAATAAAGATATTGCAACACTAAATTTATTTATTTATTATTAACTTAAATTATCATTTAAATTCTCTTCACACAAAACTTTAAAAATATTTTTCATATTTAAATAAATTCATTAACAAATTTCTACATAAATTATTTTTATGCTGAAGAAATATTTATCATTATAATCAAAATATAAAACATATATAAATAATAATTTTGTTAACATTGTTTCTAAAGAATAAAGCATCTTTGTTGTATGATCTTTATCATAAAAACTTTATTTCTCATCTTTAATATGGAATTTTTTTTAAATCCTGTTCTTTGTATAGATTTATTTTTAATTTATATTACAGTCTAATCTATTCAATCTTAATTTTGGCAATTATTGGTTTTAGAGGGTGTAGATAAAAATCTAACGGAACCGTTCTATTACAGTTCTTAAAACGTCAACTAATCTTAAAAATTTTATTAAGAAAAATCAATAAATGGCTTTTGAATCTTAATCTAATTCTCTTTTCGAGTAAAAATTTTTCAAAAACTTGTTTTGTTTATGCTTTCATATTTAAAATTATTTTATAATTTTTAATATGAAAAATAATATTCTTATCATAATACGATAAGTCGCATTAATGTCAAGCAGAGATAGTTAGCTTTCAATAGCAGTGAATGACAAATACCAATCTTGTGTCATCTTTTGAAAGAAATAGTATCCGTACCAAAGAAACAATGATAAAAGTGTCCATTAAAGATATTTTATCCTAATTTTTCTCTTGTAATATCACACTTATTACATAAATTTAACATAATCTTCAATACTTTTTCTATAGATAAGATAAATAATTCAAAATTTGACATACAAGGTATGGTACTTATCAAATTATTTAAAAAAAAAAGTTTATTATGATATAGTATTTAGAAGACAAGATGTTATCAGAATAACACAAATTGATATCTACGTTAAAATTAATTTGATTGATTAACGTTAAAACAAGTAATATGAATATTTAAATTATTAAAAACGAATGGCGATTAGGTTAATTTAAACCATGTTCTTGTCAAAAACAAAATGTATAAATACTAGCTAAATTTTAATGTAAAGCTTTATCAAAATGTAAATTTTATACTATGTAACAATATTAAATTTTTCTATTTGTAGATACATATAATCATTAAAGGTCAATGTATTCAATAGCATTTGATTAATATAGCTTGAACAGAATCAAAATCCTAATTATCTTTTCTGTAGTCCCAATATATACATTTTATACAACAGTCAAAATAACATATAAGAGCTATTTAGAGTCAAAATAGCATTTAATGTAAGAAGACAGTCTGCTGAAACATTTCCCAAACAAAGTTTAACCACTAAATGCTTTTGAACTTATTAAATCTGTAGTTAAATATCATTACAAATGTTTTACAGACTGTCAAACTATATAAATTTCACATGTTTAGAAAATTAAAAGTTACTTCAATTGTTACGGACTTTAATATTTTCAATTAATAAATTTGGAATTATAGTAGTATATAAATGATATTAATGTGTTAAAATAACTTGATTATATTTAAATTCTTTGAAATTTTTTTAAAAATAGATAATGGCATATATATTTTTAACTTTAAAACCAAATGGAAGGAATACAAATAACTTTTATACATATTATATTAAGAATGAAATATTTCAACAGATCATTGACGTTAAAAGTTATTATTCATCTAATATTTGCAATTACAATAGTCTATATATAAAGTATAAAATTATGCAAACTGAAAAATATATTTAAAATTTCATAATAAAGATTTCTCAATTTATTTATCATAATCTATAATAAATGGAAACTATAAAACATGCTAATTTGACAAATTTATAAAATATTTTATAAGAATATTTACTAAGTGATTGCATAAATAAAACTATGCTATACAATTTAAGGATAAAAAAAAAAAAAAAGAAGAAAACTTGATAACAGAAGCTTCAACAGTTGGATAATAGCCAATGAAAAGTTTCAGTAATGAAATTAGAGGAAATTCAGTTTTTAAATGTATCAGTAGCAGTCCTTTACTACATAAAAATCTTCAAAGATTATTAATTTGAATATAAATTATTTTATAATAATTTCTCTCTATTCATTAATTATTCACCTAGCTTAGGTCATTGTAAACTCTAACTTTTAATTATATTTTAAAATATTTTGATAAAAATGATATTATAAATATACAGATGTATTTTTATAGTGTCATTCAATATTATTTTCGGTAACCCGTCTACAAGAACTAATTTTGTGATATATTTTAATAATTTTATTAAAATACTAGTTAATATTGATTATAAGGATAATGTGAAAGCATATATAGTAAAATTAAAACTAAGTTATGTTTCTACTAAGTGTATAATTTCATTAACTTAAAGTCTATTAGATAAATTGTTTGTCCACCTCCTGTATAAAATTTTATACCAATTAGATATAATTAATTATTAAAAAACAATTATGTAATGAATTTCAACGAGATAATTTAACTTTAAGCAAAAAATTAGAGCCTAACTTATATAACATAACAATATTTTAACTTGTTTTTTTTTATAATTAGTAGAATTAATTGCAAAATAACTTTTATAATTTATTACATTTTCAGGTTTATAAATTCATCTAAATTTTTATAAAATATTGTTATATTTATGAAAAAAATAGTTTAATGCATGGTGTAAAAATCGACTGCATTAATACTTTTTGGTCAAGTTCATTTACGGTTTATAAGAAGGTGAGTGTTAAGAATTTTATTTTGGAAGCAGTAGAAAACTCTTTTGAGTATTTCCTAACAATTTTAAAGTTTATTTAATTTTTGGTTATTTTCTAATTGAACCAAAACAATGATAGGATTATCAGGAATAAAGTTAACCATCTGTTGTGACTATATACAGACTGAATCCATTTCAAAGAGGAAGTAATACAAGGCCATACACATAAATAATGACACTTAGAAAAATAATCAAGGTTATTATTTACATATGTATAACTAAAGAAATTGGTTCTTATGTAGAAGAAAATGGATTGAAAGGAACAAACAGAATCAAAATATACTTTTTTATGAAATTTATCAAATAATAATATCAATATCGTTGTAATTTTATTTTTATAATTTATTTTAAATAGATTTTTTTAGGAAAAAAGTGATATATCTATCTTTATAAATATATGTAAACATATATTTGAGTTTGTTTAAATTTAAAATTAAAAAAGCAATTTTTAACTTTGTTAATAATAATATAATATAAAGACACAACTAAAAAAATTAAGTTAAAACTTGAATGCATACATAAAACATATTTCCTGTCCGCTTTTAAAAATAAATTCCGAGTGAACTCGATATAGTGAAAAATTTTGTTTTGTAAATTGAATGAATTTGATCTATAAAATGGAAAAAAGTGGTACGTATTTTGCAAAGACACTTTACAGATTTTATCTTTTAACATCAGAAAGTTATTTTCCGACTCCACAAAACAGAACACAAAACGTCCATCTACTGACCTTTGTAACCAGTTTGCAGCTACATGGTCTTTCTTTGGCATTTGAGTGTAATACCTTTCACTCCTGTTCAAGATCTTGACAGCGGCAATCACTTCTTACTTAGGCACTGTCACATCAATGTCAAGTAGTCTTGGGTTCTTCTTCAACTAGATGTTAGGAACCACTGTAAATCCAAGTGCTTTACAGACTTTGTAGCTGAAGAATTTACAATTGTCAATTACAAGGTATCAGCATCTAAACTGGATGATAGCACCATGCAAATGAAATAATGGGTCGAGACTGAATGTAAAAGTATCCGTAATAAAATTTAGTTATTTCTCTTTTGAAATAGTCATGCTATTGACTACAGAAAAATAAAATACAAACCTGGCAAGAATATAAATCATACAATACAAGTATATTTGTAATAATATATGCAGAAAATTATCTTAATAAATTCACATTATAATGATACCAATTAGTTATAACATAATGTCACTTTCTCTTTTAATTTCTTTTTGATATTGTTAAATTTAAGATAAAACAAAATTATATTTCCTTCAAGCAGTATTTGAAAATACATTAGAAAAGTACAATTAATTACCTTAAACAATTTATTTAAAAAAATATAGTCTATTAACTTAAAATTACATATTTTACTACTGATTTCATTATAACAGTTTTTTCCAATAAACTTATCAAGAAAAACAATTTTGTATTTAGATTATATTTATATATTAATAACACACATTAATTTTGTTTATTTAATATTTTGAAAATATATTTAAATTAAAATAAATGTAGTGATTGTAATAAAAACATTTTAAAATATAACAACAATTGCTATGCTGCTAAACGAAATTTCAGACATAAATCAGTAAATATTGTAAATTATTTCTGAAAAAGTATGTCATTTCCAAACAATTACAATCCACACAAAAATAATTCAAATATACATATTCAAAAAGTAATTTGGAAAATGTAAAATATTTATATTTGTACAAAAATCTTACAAATCTGTCTTTAAAATAATTTATAATTCTTTTTTTTTTTTTTTTTTTTTTTTTTTTTTTTTTTTTTTTTTTTTTNTTTTTTTTTTTTTTTTTTTTTTTTTTTTTTTTTTTTTTTTTTTTTTTTTTTTTTTTTTTTTTTTTTTTTTTTTTTTTTTTTTTTTTTTTTTTTTTTTTTTTTTTTTTTTTTTTTTTTTTTTTTTTTTTTTTTTTTTTTTTTTTTTTTTTTTTTTTTTTTTTTTTTTTTTTTTTTTTTTTTTTTTTTTTTTTTTTTTTTTTTTTTTTTTTTTTTTTTTTTTTTTTTTTTTTTTTTTTTTTTTTTTTTTTTTTTTTTTTTTTTTTTTTTTTTTTTTTTTTTTTTTTTTTTTTTTTTTTTTTTTTTTTTTTTTTTTTTTTTTTTTTTTTTTTTTTTTTTTTTTTTTTTTTTTTTTTTTTTTTTTTTTTTTTTTTTTTTTTTTTTTTTTTTTTTTTTTTTTTTTTTTTTTTTTTTTTTTTTTTTTTTTTTTTTTTTTTTTTTTTTTTTTTTTTTTTTTTTTTTTTTTTTTTTTTTTTTTTTTTTTTTTTTTTTTTTTTTTTTTTTTTTTTTTTTTTTTTTTTTTTTTTTTTTTTTTTTTTTTTTTTTTTTTTTTTTTTTTTTTTTTTTTTTTTTTTTTTTTTTTTTTTTTTTTTTTTTTTTTTTTTTTTTTTTTTTTTTTTTTTTTTTTTTTTTTTTTTTTTTTTTTTTTTTTTTTTTTTTTTTTTTTTTTTTTTTTTTTTTTTTTTTTTTTTTTTTTTTTTTTTTTTTTTTTTTTTTTTTTTTTTTTTTTTTTTTTTTTTTTTTTTTTTTTTTTTTTTTTTTTTTTTTTTTTTTTTTTTTTTTTTTTTTTTTTTTTTTTTTTTTTTTTTTTTTTTTTTTTTTTTTTTTTTTTTTTTTTTTTTTTTTTTTTTTTTTTTTTTTTTTTTTTTTTTTTTTTTTTTTTTTTTTTTTTTTTTTTTTTTTTTTTTTTTTTTTTTTTTTTTTTTTTTTTTTTTTTTTTTTTTTTTTTTTTTTTTTTTTTTTTTTTTTTTTTTTTTTTTTTTTTTTTTTTTTTTTTTTTTTTTTTTTTTTTTTTTTTTTTTTTTGTTGCTTTTTATTGTCATCAATGAAATTGTGACTTTCCATTGATGTATCCACCATCAATGAAGACATTCAAGTCATCATGAAATGCATCTTATGATGCTATAAAATTTAATCTGATAGAAAGATTAAGATTTTATGAGAACATTAAAGAGTAAAATGTTTTGTAAATTGACTATTTTATGTTGTTAAACTTTACGCACAATATAAATAGAAGTTCATTAACTTAATCTAATGAGTAATAATTTATAATAATTATGAAAGAAAAAAGTTTTTAGAATAAAAAAAAAACTTATACATAAATTAAAATTAAACTAGTTAAAAATAATTTACAAGGTAATGGATTTATTTTGACTGCATTTATAGTGCCGAGTCCTTCTAAGTATGATATATGAAAACATATAAAGAACAAGCAGAACATTTTTTGTTTGCTTATAAAAACTAACAAGTATTGGTCCCATTATTTCAAGAACACAAATAAATAATTATAAATTTTGCAAATTTTTCTGGTTAACAATAGCACAAATTTTTTCAGATTACAGCTATGTTATCAAATATATTTAATTAGAAATGCCATTTATTTATATAATATATTCCGACAAAAATTTTTGTTATAAATATTGATCCAAAAATGATAATTTAAACTTGCTTGCTTTTCTAATTTGTGCTCAACTATAAACTTTATTTACACCAAGTTTATCTTTTCATTTCATTCCAAAACGAATGCTAAAGGATTTGAAAAATGCATGAAAATCAAGCAAAACGAATAGTTTAGATTTTTATTTTAAAATGTTAATTATTAATTTCATTTGCATTTACAATTATATCAAATTCTCCATTTGACCCAGTGAAAATATTTTCTTTATACATCTAATTTTAACATTTTTGACAGAAATATTTGAAAACTAAATGTTAAATGCTCATTCTGTTCTTGGAAAAATTCAATCTTTACTATTAAATAATTGTTAATTTATAACAATATCAAATTAACAAAATTTTAACAAATAAAGCAAATATTTAGCTAAATTAAAGAATTCTTTTAAAATGCAATTATTATTATAGGGCTATCATTTTCATATTAAATTTCTAATTTTATTCTATGTTTAATTTTTCATGAAATACCATCATGATAAAATTAAAATGTACTAATATATAAAAAGACTTTAATTTTCTGAAGTAATTTATAGTTGTCATAGTTCTTGATACCTGTTAAATTTATTAAAATTAAAATTTTAGAACAACTTATTATTAAAGTCTGTAGACTTTCTTAATTGTAACTTAAAACATGGTCAAAATCTATAATAATCTTAGAAAATAAGCTTCAATTATTTTTGAATTTTATTGTAATACTTAGTAAAACTTTTATATAAATATTAATTAGCAAAAAAATACATAACAGGCATTAAAATTATATTTTTTTTATCATCATAAACTTATAAAATCTCAAGAACTAATTGAAATTTTATTAAGATGACTTATCAAATATTATCAAAAATCATTCAATGTATTGATACAATTCTTAGAATAATAATATTTAAATATTGATAGAATTGTATGTATTGAATTTATTGAAAATTATTTTTAAATACAATATAAATATAAAAGTGTAGCAATATCTAAAAACAATTACTGAATTAATTCAATTTATGCTTGTTTTCTGATAGTGTCATATTTTATGAGTTGTATCAAATGAACTGAATTAGTTTTAAAATCATATTCTGTAGCTACTAGGCCTATATAGGAAAATGTACAAAATATTTAATTTAAAAAAAAAATTAATACATTTATCACAAAAATATTGGAAAAACAATTATTATTATTTTTGAAATGCAAAACTTTATTTTGAAAGATCATTGTATTATTAAGTTAACATTTATTCCAAAATTTTTTTTTCCTTTTTTAATTGGAAAAGCATTTTTAGTATTGTCAAAACAATAGCTTCACATTATATTTTTAAAAAGTTACGATAACTATTTTATTAATTATGTTGATGCTTTTGTATTAGAACTTTTCTTTTTAAGTATTTTTACAATTTTATATAATACTATAGAGAATTAATTAAAATATATTT